>NC_069504.1:1089053186-1089118186 GCF_027579735.1 Bombina bombina
GGAATGGTAACTATGGGAAGCAGATGTATAGTGTCCTGGGCCCACTTGCCACAAACACAGGTGGACAGAATCTAGCTGTAGGCTAAGACAAAATGTCCCTTAACAAATTACCTCCCCCTTTGACTATACTTTATTAGCCAGGCATGCTTTTAGGTAAATTATCAATAATCCTTTAGAATAAGATCACATTTATATAAAATTATATCCTACTTACCAGCTGAAAGTTGGAATGGGAAAATATCTCAGTATATTTGTTAAAATTGAGAATAAGAAGTTGTTCAGAATTAGAGAAAAATAGAAATGAGAAGATTTAATTGATTGTTAACTTTCTTTGTACCAAATGCAACAAATATTCTGATGTTGATTCTTATACAATTCAGTGTAAGTTTATGGGAAATCACAATGTTACATTCAAAATTCTAATGCTTAAATCTAACTTTAAAAATGTCAAAAATCTATTCTGCTATTTAAACATCAAAACATTCATACAGGAATTAATGCCTCTTGTGGAAGCAAAATAAATCATATTGATCCAGATCAACTGTGACTGTAAATCCTATGTACAGCTGTAGCACTGTGGGTTCGTCTGCGGAGACCCATTACCCAATAGTGTTGTCCATAGATAGGTAGTTATGAATGATAACCTATTTATCTACTACTTGATGGTCCTACAGACTCTGTCACAGTATCTAAAGATTTGTTTTTTTCGTTCTGCAGGGACAGGAGATGGAAATACCAATACTGCACCAAGTAACAACAATAGGAATTAGTCACCAAGTTAAAAAATCACTCTCAATAAAAATCACTACTAATAATGATATTGTGCAAGTTATAAAGCAGTTTTACACTTTTCTGTAAACAGCTGGTTGTGTAATAAAATGTTGCATCCAATAAAGTTGTGTGTCACGTTTTCTATTCATACTCTAAGAACTAAAAACAACTACTTTATAAATATTTTTCTACATTGGTCCTGTGAAATAGAAGTTGTCTCTAATATTTATAAATAAAGGGTAATGCTTTTAAAAATAGCCTCTTTTTCCTGTTAACGTATAAAAACATAAGTTGTACTGTACTGTCTAAAACGCTCTTTATAACCAAGGACTTTTCAAGTTTTAACTGCCTGGTTTCAAAATAGAAACTGGGGAGGTTTACCAAAATTGACATCTATACAATAACCTATTCACCACCTCTTAAAGGGGACATGAAACTCAAACATTTTCTTTCATGATTTAGATAGATCATACACTTTAAACAACTTTCAAATTTCTGTTATCTAATTTGCTTCATTCTCTTGTATACTTTTTTTGAAGGAGAAGCATCCACTGCTGCTTGCTAGCTGAAAGCCAATGACGAGGTATATATGTGCAGCCACCAATCAGCAGCTTCTGAGCCTACTAGCAGTGGTATATTTTTCAACAAAGGATACAGAACAAATATTAGATAACAGAAATAAATTGGAAAATTATTTAAAATTGCATGTTCTGAATCATGAAAGAAAATAATGGCCTGATTTTATATTTTATTTTTTCATATTTGATTATATTTCTCACTCACACTGGCGTGGATTGCCACTCTAACAGTACAGGCGTTATGAAAATCGTGTTTTTACACGAGATCGCTCTTGTTGCGTCTTACAGAATTAACTATAGCAATTCGTTTTCATCCGCACCACTGCTACCAATCTAAAAAATGCACAGTCTGCCCGTACTAGCAACCTAAAAGATGCATTTATACAAGATTTATTTCTTATGTTTGTTAAAGGCCTAATTCCATCTTGGTGTGAACTGTACACAAAATGCCCCTTGCAAGGATTTATCACTTGCCTTGAGTTGCTGAATTCAATAAGCCAAAACTGAGCTGGAAAAGTAGTTGAAAAGTGAATCAAAATATATTGTGATCAGCAAGAAGTTTTCGGCTCTATAATGATAATAAGGCTTTTATTTAGCGTAAAAAAAACAGTTTGTGAGTACGAGAGAGATAAAACTGCGCTTTTTGTGATCACATCATTTCGAAAAACAACGTTTCACTGTCTGAAAAACAGCCGAAATGCGGATCCACAATATATATTATCAACCAACAACAACAATAACAGTATAAAACATTCAAATCAACCAAAAAAAAGATTTTTTTGGACACGACATAAAATGATGCAGAAAAAAATAACTCCAACTAACAATTATATAGGTGTCACTGATTTTCAATAGGTTTTTATAATAATTACACTCACCAGATTTTCAATGGGGTTTATACAATAATTACACTCACAGATTTTCAGATTGAAAGTGCCAATCATTATTGAAAGTGAATCCAGGATCATCCAGTATTTGGCCATTTAAGAAGAGAAGACGCAATGCAATATTAAGAGTATCAGATTTGTATTTAAAGGGGCGTTGATTTTTTTTGTTTAAAAATCTCTCCTTTCAAATGTTCCCATTGATCCATTTTACCTGCTTGAGAGTATAAAACTGTTTAAAAATCTGTTACCTTTTTTTTTGTCATGTGAAATTGCTGATTTCTTTCATGAAATTAGCAAAGAGTCCATGAGCTAGTGACCGTATGGGATATTACATTCCTACTCAGGAGGGGCAAAGTTTCCCAAACCTTAAATATGCCTATAAATACAACCCCTCACCACACCCACAAAACGTTTTACAATCTTTGCCTCCTATGGAGTGGTGAAGTAAGTTTGTGCTAGATTCTACGTTGATATGCGCTCCGCAGCATGTTGGAGCCCGGTTTTCCTCTCAGCGTGCAGTGAATGTCAGAGGGATGTGAAGAGAGTATTGCCTATTGAATGCAGTGATCTCCTTCTACGGGGTCTATTTCATAAGGTTCTCTGTTATCGGTCGTAGAGATTCATCTCTTACCTCCCTTTTCAGATCGACGATATACTCTTATATATATACCATTACCTCTGCTGATTCTCGTTTCAGTACTGGTTTGGCTATCTGCTAACATGTAGATGAGTGTCCTGGGGTAAGTAAGTCTTATTTTCTGTGACACTCTAAGCTATGGTTGGGCACTTTATTTATAAAGTTCTAAATATATGTATTCAAACATTTATTTGCCTTGACTCAGAATGTTCAACATTCCTTATTTTCAGACAGTCAGTTTCATATTTGGGATAATGCATTTGAATCAATCAATTTTTTCTTACCTAAAAAATTTGACTTTTTTTCCCTGTAGGCTGTTAGGCTCGCGGGGGCTGAAAATGCTTCATTTTATTGCGTCATTCTTGGCGCGGACTTTTTTGGCTCAAAAAATCTTTTCCGTTTCCGGCGTCATACGTGTCGCCGGAAGTTGCGTCATTTTTTGACGTCTTTTGCGCCAAGGATGTCGGCGTTCCGGATGTGGCGTCATTTTTGGCGCCAAAAGCATTTAGGCGCCAAATAATGTGGGCGTCTTTTTTGGCGCTAAAAAAATATGGGCGTCATTTTTGTCTCCACATTATTTAAGTCTCATTATTTATTGCTTCTGGTTGCTAGAAGCTTGTTCACTGGCATTTTTTTCCCATTCCTGAAACTGTCATTTAAGCAATTTGATCAATTTTGCTTTATATGTTGTTTTTTTCTTTTACATATTGCAAGATGTTCCACGTTGCAACTGAGTCAGAAGATACTACAGGAAAATCACTGCACAGTGCTGGAGCTACCAAGCTAAGTCTGCTATAAACTTTTGGTATCTGTTTCCTCCAGCTGTTATTTGTATTGCATGTCATGTCAAACTTATTAATGCAGATAAAATTTCCTTTAGTACTGTTACATTGCCTGTTGCTGTCCGTCAACATCTAATTTTCAGAGTGTTCCTGATAACATAAGAGATTTTATTTTTAAATCCATTAAGAAGGCTATGTCTGTTATTTCTCCTTCTAGTATACATAAAAGTCTTTTAAAACTTCTCTTTTTTTCAGATGAATTTTTAAATGAACATCATCATTCTGATACTGATAATGGTTCTTCTGGTTCAGAGGTTTCTGTCTCAGAGGTTGATGCTGATAAATCTTTGTATTTGTTCAAGATGGAATTTATTCGTTCTTTACTTAAAGAAGTGTTATTTGCATTAGAAATAGAGGATTCTGGTCCTCTTGATACTAAATGTAAACGTTTAAATAAGGTTTTTAAATCTCCTGTAGTTATTCCAGAAGTGTTTTATCTCCCTGATGCTATTTCTGAAGTAATTTCCAGGGAATGGAATAATTTGGGTAATTTATTTACTCCTTCTAGACGTTTAAGCAAATTATATCCTGTGCCATCTGACAGATTAGAGTTTTTTGGGACAAAAATCCCTAAGGTTATGGGGCTGTCTCTACTCCTGCTAATGTACTACTATTCCTATGGCAGATAGTACTTCATTTAAGGATCCTTTAGATAGGAAAATTGAATCTTTTCTAAGAAAAGCTTACTTATGTTCAGGTAATCTTCTTAGACCTGCTATATTTTTTAGCGGATGTTGCTGCAGCTTCAACTTTTTGGTTAGAAGCTTTAGCGCAACAAGTAACAGATCATAATTTTATAGCATTATTATTATTCTATAACATGCTAATAATTTTATTGGTGATACCATCTTTTGATATCATTAGAGTTGATGTCAGGTATATGTCTCTAGCTATTTTAGCTAGAAAAGCTTTATGGATTAAACTTGGAATGCTGACATGTCTTCTAAGTCAACTTTGCTTTCCCTTTCTTTCCAGGGTAAATAATCATTTCGTTCCTTTCCTCACAACAAGGAACAAAAGCCTGATCCTTCATCCTCAGGAGCGGTATCAGTTTGGAAACTATTTCCAGTTTGAATATATCCAAGCCTTATAGAAACCTATAGCCAGCTCCTAAGTATCTATGAAGGTACGGCCCTTATTCCAGCTCAGCTGGTATGGGGCAGATTACGTTTTCTTCAAAGAAATTTGGATCAATTCCGTTCTTAATCTCTGGTTTCAGAAACATTGTTTCAGAAAGGTACAGAATTGGCTTCAAGTTAAGGCCTCCTGCTAAGAGATTCTTTTCTTTCCCGTGTCCCAGTTGATACAGCAAGGCTCAGCATTTCTGAAATGTGTTTCAGATCTAGAGTTGGCTGGAGTATTTATGCCAGTTCCAGTTCTGGAACAGGGGCTGGGGTTTTATTTTATCTCTTCATTGTACCAAAGAAGGTCAATTCCTTCAGACCAGTTCTGGATCTATCATTATTGAATCGTTATGTTAGGATACCAACATTCAAGATGGTTCTGTAGGACTATCCTGCCTTTTGTTTAGCAAGGGCATTATATGTCTACAATAGATTTACAGGATGTGTATCTGCATATTCCGATTCATCCAGATCACTTTTAGTATCTGAGATTCTCTTTTTAGACAAGCATTACCAGTTTTGTGGCTCTACTGTTTGGCCTAGCCTCAGTTCCAAGAATTTTTTTCAAAGGTTCTCGGTGCCCTTCTTTCTGTAATCAGAGAATAGGGTTTTGGTATTTCCTTATTTGGACGATATCTTGGTACTTGCTCAGTCTTCTCATTTTCGAAGAATCTCATACGAATCGACTTGTGTTGTTTCTTCAAGTTCATGGTTGGAGGATCAATTTACCAATCAGTTCATTGATTCCTCAGACAAGGGTAACCTTTTTAGGTTTCTAGATAAATTCAGTGTCTATGACTCTGTCCTTGTCAGACAAGAGAAGTTTAACATTGATATCAGCTTGTCAAAACCTTCAGTCACAATCATTCCCTTTGGTAGCCTTATGCATGGAAATGTTGGGTCTTAGGACTGCCGCATCAGATGCGATCTCCTTTGCTCGTTTTCACATGCGACCTCTTCAGCTCTGTATGCTGAACCAATGATGCAGGGATTACTCAAAGATATCTCAATTAATATCTTTAAAACCGATTTTAAGGACACTCTCTGACATGGTGGACAGATCACCATCGTTTAGTTCAGGGGGCTTCTTTGTTCTTCCGACCTGGACTATAATCTCAACAGATACAAGTCTTACAGGTTGGGGAGCTGTGTGGGGGTATCTGACGGCACAAGGAGTTTGGGAATCTCAGGAGGTGAGATTTCCGATCAATATTTTGGAACTCCGTGCAATTTTCAGAGCTCTTCAGTCTTGGCCTCTTCTGAAGAGAGAGTTGTTCATTGTTTTCAGATAAGACAATGTCACAACTGTGGCATACATCAATCATCAAGGAGGGACTCACAGTCCTCTGGCTATGAAAGAAGTATCTCGAATTTTGGTTTGGGCGGAATCCAGCTCCTGTCTAATCTCTGCGGTTTATATCCCAGGTATGGACAATTGGAAAGCGGATTATCTCAGTCGCCAAACGTTGCATCCGGGCGAATGGTCTCTTCACCCAGAGGTATTTCTTCAGATTGTTCAAATGTGGGAACTTCCAGAAATAGATCTGATGGCTTCTCATCTAAACAAGAAACTTCCCAGGTATCTGTCCAGATCCCGGGATCTTCAGGCGGAGGCAGTGGATGCATTTTCACTTCCTTGGAAGTATCATCCTGCCTATATCTTTCCGCCTCTAGTTCTTCTTCCAAGAGTAATCTCCAAGATTCTGAAGGAATGCTCGTTTGTTCTGCTGGTAGCTCCGGCATGGCCTCACAGGTTTTGGTATGCGGATCTGTCCGGATGGCCTCTTGCCAACCGTGGACTCTTCCGTTAAGACCAGACCTTTTGTCTCAAGGTCCTTTTTTCCATCAGGATCTGAAATCCTTAAATTTAAAGGTATGGAGATTGAACGCTTGATTCTTGGTCAAAGAGGTTTCTCTGACTCTGTGATTAATACTATGTTACAGGCTCGTAAATCTGTATCCAGAGGAGATATATTATAGAGTCTGGAAGACTTATATTTCTTGGTGTCTTTCTCATCTTTTTTCTTGGCATTCTTTTAGAATACCGAGAATATTACAATTTCTTCAGGATGGTTTAGATAAAGGGTTTGTCCGCAAGTTCCTTGAAAGGTCAAATCTCTGCTCTTTCTGTTCTTTTTCACAGAAAGATTGCTATTCTTCCTGATATTCATTGTTTTGTACAAGCTTTGGTTCGTATAAAGCCTGTCATTAAGTCAATTTCTCCTCCTTGGAGTTTGAATTTGGTTCTGGGGGCTCTTCAAGCTCCTCCATTTGAACCTATGCATTCATTAGGATATTAAATTACTTTCTTGGAAAGTTTTGTTCCTTTGGCCATCTCTTCTGCCAGAAGAGTTTCTGAATTATCTGCTCTTTCTTGTGAGTCTCCTTTTCTGATTCTTCATCAGGATAAGGCGGTGTTGCGAACTTCTTTTGAATTTTTACCTAAAGGTTGTGAATTCCAACAACATTAGTAGAGAAATTGTGGTTCCTTCATTATGTCCTAATCCTAAGAATTCTAAGGAGAAATCGTTGCATTCTTTGGATGTTGTTAGAGCTTTGAAATATTATGTTGAAGCTACGAAATCTTTCTGTAAGACTTCTAGTCTATTTGTTATCTTTTCCGGTTCTAGGAAAGGCCAGAAAGCTTCTGCCATTTCTTTGGCATCTTGGTTGAAATCTTTAATTCATCTTGCCTATGTTGAGTCGGGTAAAATTCCGCCTCAGAGAATTACAGCTCATTCTACTAGGTCAGTATCTACTTCCTGGGCGTTTAGGAATGAAGCTTCGGTTGACCAGATCTGCAAAGCAGCAACTTGGTCCTCTTTGCATACTTTTACTAAATTCTACCATTTTGATGTATTTTCTTCTTCTGAAGCAGTTTTTGGTAGAAAAGTTCTTCAGGCAGCGGTTTCAGTTTGAATCTTCTGCTTATGTTTTTTGTTAAACTTTATTTTGGGTGTGGATTATTTTCAGCAGGAATTGGCTGTCTTTATTTTATCCCTCCCTCTCTAGTGACTCTTGTGTGGAAAGATCCACATCTTGGGTAGTCATTATCCCATACGTCACTAGCTCATGGACTCTTGTTAATTACATGAAAGAAAACATAATTTATGTAAGAACTTACCTGATAAATTCATTTCTTTCATATTAACAAGAGTCCATGAGGCCCACCCTTTTTTTGTGGTGGTTATGATTTTTTTTGTATAAAGCACAATTATTCCAATTCCTTATTTTATATGCTTCGCACTTTTTTTCTTATCACCCCACTTCTTGGCTATTCGTTAAACTGATTTGTGGGTGTGGTGAGGGGTGTATTTATAGGCATTTTAAGGTTTGGGAAACTTTGCCCCTCCTGGTAGGAATGTATATCCCATACGTCACTAGCTCATGGACTCTTGTTAATATGAAAGAAATGAATTTATCAGGTAAGTTCTTACATAAATTATGTTTTTGCCTGTTGCCACCACCGCCAATGCTTCGGCACTAAAAAAAATGGCAGAGGACACAGGAAAGAGGGAAGAAACTGAGATTGTTTAACAAATCAGCTTATTTGTCTGCAGTGATGTACAAGGTCTGATCATTCATGTGTACATCTTCCCCTGTCCAATCATGACAGCGCATTACTAAATAATGTGAGGGCAAGTCCAGAGTCAAATGCCAAAAACTTCTGTCCAATCCACTTTTAGTGTAGTAGCGTAGGTAGGTGTTAGTCTTAGTCAACATCAACCATCTTTTAGTCACTTGTGATGAGTGCAGTTGTGTGCTCCTCTGTTAGATTTCTGTTCTGCTTTTGTTGAAACATTTGGCAGAATCAGATTTTGTTTATTTGCAGTGCAGTGTAACTGCACATACTGCATTATTTCTTTCACTCTGGGGACCAGGGATATGTACATTTTCTTTACTAGGTTTTGTGTTAAAGAGTTCTGTAGCATTTGCAGTGGGGGACATAGTTGGGGGCTTGCGAGGTAGGTCTCCAGCCTTTAATGCCAAATCTCAGGGAGAACTCTGGGTCGCGTGTCTAAAGGGCTCTAAGCATTTGTTTTTTCTCCTACTTTGTAGGTATATTTTTGAGGTTTGTGTACTGTGAGCCCGTACCTAGTTAAGTAACTCTGCTGTCTGCTGTCTCTCCTCCTGCCCTTCTTGCACTGTGGTGGTCATCGTCAGTTAAAGGTATAGAATTGTTGGCCACTGTATACAAGGTCTAAGCTTGTCCTTGTCCTCTTCCCTTAGGAGGTGTATTTTGGGGTTTATGTACTGTAAGGCCTACGTTGTCCAGTATCTCTGCTGCCTGCTGCTGCCTCTCCCGCTCTGTGGTAGGTCATCACCCGTCACTGCCTAATCCTTAGGGAACTGCTGGCGCTGTGTCCAGGAGCTCTAAATACGTTTGTTTGCCTCACTTAAAGGTGTATTGTTAAGGTTTACTGTAATTATAGGCCTACCTAGTTCATTAACCCTGCTGATGCTGCCTCTCCTGCCCTACTCTGAATTGAGGTCTCCAAGGATAACTATGACGCAAACTTGTTATGGAGCAAATGTGTGAGACAGGGAGGAATGTGAGTACTTTAGCATGAGGGAGTTGACAAAGAATGAGAGAGTTAAAAAAAGTAAAATTGAACAGAAAGGTTGTAGTGGTGGAAAGTGAAACGTTAGAAGAGGGGGAGATAATAGGGTGGAGAGAAAAGGTACTACAAGTGAATAACTTATATTACTGTAACTACCAATGCTTTTATTTTCAATTTATTGTTTGAATTCTCTTTGTAAAAATTGTTCTAGTTCCTGTATGTTCTCGTGTCACATGTTAGCACTGAATCCTTTATTTGTTGGCATTTCAGGGCCGGCCCTAGCCATTGCGGGGCCCAAGGCAGGATGACAAAATGGGGCCCCCTTTGTCCCCGCCTCCAACCCCGCCCCAACCCCGCCCCCAACCCCGCCTCCACATTTAGAAAAAAAAATGGGTGAAAAATCATTTAGGTATATGCCCAAAACATTTAAAAATAACAAAAAACATAAATCCACTAAAGTGGAGCACTAATAACATTTGTATATATTGCAATATACCATTTGTACTATGTGAACAACGGTTTAAGTAAGTAAGGAAGATTATGCTGACAATTAGGAACAGTTGAGTTGAACTAGGCCTTATTTTTATGTGGTTTTCTTATGATAACAAGAACATTACAGAGATGTCAAGGGCGCCTCAGCAAGTGCAGGTCCCTAGGCAGAATGACAGTGCAGGGCTCTACCCAAAAACAAAAAAAATATTTAAAAGAAATGGGGGCAATGCACTTTACCACACAAACACAGTGCACAGATATATACGTCCCCACACACACACAGCCCACATATAGCCCACACACACACAGCCCACATATAGCCCACACACACACACAGCCCGCCCACCACACACACACACACATATAGCCCACACACACACACACACACCACATATAGCCCACACACCACACAGCCCAGCATATGCCTACACACATACAGCCCACACACACACACACACACAGCCCACACATACACACTCAGCCCCCCCACACACACACACACACACACAGCCCACACACACACACAGATACACACAGGCACGTACAGACATACACATATACTCACACACACAAGCACATGCACATAAACACACTGTTGCATATACATACACACATACATACACTGACACTCATACACTCACACACACACACAGTACACAGACATACAGACACACATATACACAGACGCAGATAAACTCACACATGCACGTAACATGTACAGCACGCACACAAATGTACACATACATCTACAAAAATTTAAAAGCATTTGTCTTTATTATTGAACTGTGGGATACAATATTTACCTCTAGGTTTTATCTATTAGGTATAGGCATTCTTTGGAATAAAAATGAACCCTGGTTATCATTTTTTGGTGGGTTATATTGTAAAGGGCAACGAAATGTGAGTAGGCGACAGAATGGAGAAAATCTTGTGTGTCTTTGCCTCATTTTTGCTGCTCTGTATTAAACACTTAATATTTTTTACTAAGAGAACAAGGAGATGCTCACTTAGTAAATCTGACATACACACAGTAAACAACTATGGAGACTGATCCTGTATATTAGACTGGAGCTCTATGAAAGGGAAGTGACACAAGTAACAGTGCCAGGATTGAATATGACAGTAGAGAGCTTGCTTTTTACATATCCACACACACAGCTTGCTTTTAAACACACAGAAACAACCCAACTCACAGCCAACGTCCTCTAGCACACCAATACACACAGCCGCCTTCACCAACAAATACATGTGCTGGCCCAGCCCCCGCTGACACATACTGCCAGCATCTCCTAACACACATGGTCAGTCTCAAGGACATCCACAACAACCTGCAACACAGCAGCAAGATTAGTAGTCACACACAATCACACACAAACAAATAAAATGTAGGTATCAAACTGATCTTTGAGAGACTGCTAGTGACAAAAAGATGCAATAAAATAGACTACAGATCAAGCAATCACATGCCACCCTATAATAGTCAGAAGAGATAACATCATAGATAATATTTCTCAGTACACAAAGCAATTACTACATCGTGGTCCACATGCCCAGTGAAAATATGTCTGGTTTCTCTTGTATTAAAAATACCCATAACCGCACATAACTGAAGGGCATAGTTACATACTAATACACTCCATACTTGGTATGGTGAATAAGATGCTGTGCATATTTACACAAAATATAATACAGTTACATATAGACCCTAAACAAATAGAATGAAAATTGAGAGATTTAAAAAAAAAATGGATCAGATTACTCTAGATTTTAAACTGTACAGTGTGAATGTAATTCTAAAAGGTCCAATGCTGTCCTGTTGCTTACAGGTTCCCAGGTGCTGCCTCACTAGGGCAAATGACAATCCACAGGTTATATGTTGTGGTTTAAACTTTCCATTATTTCAACTGGCTGCCAAATACAATGTATGTAACAATACTGGACACTTAACTGATGAGGTGCAAACTAAGACCTGATTTTGGCATCTGGCTGATGGACTACAGAGGCTGTAGGTCTCATCTCAGGGTATTGACATATACATGGCTGTAGGCAATGAGGTCAGATCTGAGGACTGATAATACCTCCAGAGACAGCTGGCAATCCTACCCAATAGTACCCCCTCTACCTTTTATATCTAGCTTTGTGATCAGAATTTAGTACCCACAAACTTTTATGGTATAGAACCATTCCTACATGAGCTTGTGTTTATACAGGGAGTGCAGAATTATTAGGCAAGTTGTATTTTTGAGGATTAATTTTATTATTGAACAACAACCATGTTCTCAATGAACCCAAAAAAACTCATTAATATCAAAGCTGAATATTTTTGGAAGTAGTTTTTAGTTTTAGCTATTTTAGGGGGATATCTGTGTGTGCAGGTGACTATTACTGTGCATAATTATAAGGGCAACTTAACAAAAAAACAAATATATACCCATTTCAATTATTTATTTTTACCAGTGAAACCAATATAACATCTCAACATTCACAAATATACATTTCTGACATTCAAAAACAAAACAAAAACAAATCAGTGACCAATATAGCCACCTTTCTTTGCAAGGACACTCAAAAGCCTGCCATCCATGGATTCTGTCAGTGTTTTGATCTGTTCACCATCACATTGCCGTGCAGCAGCAACCACAGCCTCCCAGACACTGTTCAGAGAGGAGTACTGTTTTCCCTCCTTGTAAATCTCACATTTGATGATGGACCACAGGTTCTCAATGGGGTTCAGAACAGTGAACAAGGAGGCCATGTCATTAGATTTTCTTCTTTTATACCCTTTCTTGCCAGCCACGCTGTGGAGTACTTGGGATGCGTGTGATGGAGTCATTGTCCCTGCATGAAAATCATGTTTTTCTTGAAGGATGCAGACTTCTTCCTGTACCACTGCTTGAAGAAGGTGTCTTCCAGAAACTGGCAGTAGGACTGGGAGTGGAGCTTGACTCCATCCTCAACCCGAAAAGGCCCCACAAGCTCATCTTTGATGATACCAGCCCAAACCAGTACTCCACCTCCACCTTGCTGGCGTCTGAGTCGGACTGGAGCTCTCTGCCCTTTACCAATCCAGCCACGGGCCCATCCATCTGGCCCATCAAGACTCACTCTCATTTCATCAGTCCATAAAACCTTAGAAAAATCAGTCTTTAGATATTTCTTGGCCCAGTCTTGACGTTTCAGCTTGTGTGTCTTGTTCAGTGGTGGTCGTCTTTCAGCCTTTCTTACCTTGGCCATGTCTCTGAGTATTGCACACCTTGTGCTTTTGGGCACTCCAGTGATGTTGCAGCTCTGAAATATGGCCAAACTGGTGGCAAGTGGCATCTTGGCAGCTGCACGCTTGACTTTTCTCAGTTCATGGGCAGTTATTTTGCGCCTTGGTTTTCCACACGCTTCTTGCGACCCTGTTGACTATTTTGAATGAAACGCTTGATTGTTTGATGATCACGCTTCAGAAGCTTTGCAATTTTAAGAGTGCTGCATCCCTCTGCAAGATATCTCACTATTTTTGACTTTTCTGAGCCTGTCAAGTCCTTCTTTTGACCCATTTTGCCAAAGGAAAGGAAGTTGCCTAATAATTATGCACACCTGATATAGGGTGTTGATGTCATTAGACCACACCCCTTCTCATTACAGAGATGCACATCACCTAATATGCTTAATTGGTAGTAGGCTTTCGAGCCTATACAGCTTGGAGTAAGACAACATGCATAAAGAGGATGATGTGGTCAAAATACTCATTTGCCTAATAATTCTGCACTCCCTGTATTACAAAGCACAAGTAAATAGATAAGCCCAAAAGTGCCTAATTCACCTGTGTCTAGGGATACTAATTTATATCTGACCCCTTCCCATTATTATTTTAAGTGATGCACCAAGCATGTATTTTATGTGTTAGCCCTGAATCTTCTGACTCACTCTGAATATGAATAATGGCTAAGAAGTATTTACCACTGTGTTTCCTCAGGTATAGTATGTGACACAGTTTAAGAGTATTTTTTGGGTTCTTGGTATTATCTTGTGAGTAATGACAAACATTACTAATAAATACTAAATAAAGCAACACACCATCTATATATATATGAACTATAATTGCTTGGTCTGTACATTTGCTATCACTAGTTGGTTCTGCACATTGTAGGCAGCTAATAGTTATTGCTTTGCACCGCTATGTGGTCAGCGTTAGCCTCATGATTTGAGCACTTTACACGGATTCCCAGTTTGAGCACATTATTATTATCGGTTATTTGTAGAGCGCCAACAGATTCCGCAGCGCTGATTAGCTGCTAATTGCAATGCAATGAGTGTGTGGAAAGCAGTGGATTGCAGAAAGAGTGCATCCCTATAGACGCTTCAGAATGGTTTTGGAAACAGAACAGTTTTAGCAGCAATTATTAACCTCTTGGTTGCTAGGGCTAGGAAGAGCTGGAACGTAATGAGTTGATGCCCTAACAATGATCCAATTCTTCCCATCTTTGGCTCATGTCCTATCTAGATTGAAAAATGACAAGCACTTGTACTGGATGCATTTATGGTTTCTGCTGCTGAACCACTATATGAGGTTACACTCTGGAATTTAACCTTGTTTTTTTTCTATGGCTATTATATCTAAGTTGCCAGTTAGGACTATTTAACACAAGCTGGATGTGTGATAGTAGCAAGCAATTTTGGGAAGAATTTTCATTTTCAGCTGTTAGAATTTACTCACCCTTTATTTGGCACCATCTTGTAACCACTTATGTCTGGTAAATATTGGCTAGGATGAGTCAAGATAACGATGATGAAAATAAAATATACAGCGATTTTCTGGATCTTGGCTAATATATATCCTAGAAAATACTTACCAGGCTCCTACTCTCATTATATCTCTTCTATGTAATCCCCCCCTTTGGAGGCTACAGTAATTTGCGACTTTCTGGTGATTACTGTCTGGGGATATGATGAGCCAAGACATAGATATTAGTGGATGTCTGTAGATATCTGTAGAGTCAATTTAATTTACTGATGTTTATCAAAACTCTCCGTAAAACAGACTGCTGCAGAGTGAGCACGTAATATACCCACACTAATAAATGTGTTAGCCATGCATATCTGATAGACTGAAAAGGGAATATATAGCTACAAACATTATGAAAGTATGCAAACTTAACCCTTTACATGACCAATATAGCTAGAAATTCGATGCACAGGCTGTATAGACTTTACATACACGCTATGCAATTACAAGCAGGTGTACACTTGTTAAGAGAAAGCACATACTTAAGTATTCTGATGAATGAGCACTTACTTTGTATGCTGTCATACTAGATCCCCTCTCTAAATAAACATACATAAAATATAAAGACACGTACACACTCTAGGCTTGTAGCTACCCACATAAATAATGCACTAATGTATAAATAAGAAGACATAGGCACATTATATATACACAATATACATACACATGCCGATTAGGTATACACAATTAGTATCACACTATACGCACACAGTGACTCCCCCAAACATTCAAGACAGACTGTGACTGACTCACCGGTCCGTGACCACGTCTCGCTGTCTACGATTCACCTGGGCCGGCGGGTCCCACTCTTCTGCTGACTTGACTCGCTGACTGCCTTGGTGCTCCACCTCCTCCCCTCTTAGCACCGCACCAGTCACTCTGTGCCTGCCCCAGCCCTCCTCACTCCCGCGCCCAAAATTTACAAAAAATGGCGCCAATTTTTTTTTATAATTTAAAAAAATAATAAAAACATGTCAGAAAAAATTTTAAAAAAATTAACCGGTGCGGCAGGGCCCCTGACCGCGGGGGCCCGAGGCCTTGCCCAAAGGCCGGCACTGTCTGAGAGTACAGTCCCATTCCATGTTTTGTATATGTCTAAGGGTGATTACATAAGCCTGTGCACCCTTCACTTGTTCCCAGTTTGTTGGATTGAGAGCTTGCATTGTGTGGCTGTTTCAGGGACCCATGTTTTGGAAGGGACCTTGACGAGGTACCTGGGCCTGTCCCATTTGGCTAAATGCGGTAACTACCCCTTCCATTTTTGCTTTTAATCTTAGCTGAGAGCTTGTAAGTGAGTGCTGGACTTTCTCTGTGTGTTGTGTGTGTATATATATATATATATATATATACTTATATATATATTTCTTCATGTAAGTGGCAAGAGTCCATGAGCTAGTGGCGTATAGGATATACATTCCTACCAGGAGGGGGCAAAGTTTCCCAAAAATCAAAATATAAATACACCTCCCACCACACTCATTCCTCAGTTTTACAAACTTTGCTTCCTATGGAGGTGATGAAGTAAGTTTGTGCTTGATTTCTTCTATGATAGGCACTTCTAAGCATTTTGAAGCCCAATTCTTCTCAGAGTACAGTTTTTTGTCAGAGGGATGTGAAGAGAGCATCGCCTGTTGATTTCATGGTTTCACTCATGGGAAATCTTTTCAAAGGCTCTCTCGACCTCCTTTTTCAGATCGACAATATACTCTTATACCATTACCTCTGCTGATATTTTTCAGTACTGGTTTGGATGTCTACTATATGTGGATGGGGTGTTTTATGGTAAGCAATATGTATCATTTTATAAGACACTCTCAGCTATGTTTGGCGCTTTATGTAATATTTAAAGTTTTAAATATATGTGTATACTTATATTTGCCATGGGTCAGGTCTATGTATATTTCCCCTTTGCAGTCTAGCAGTTTCAGTATGAGAATCATGTTTAGGAAGTTTATTTAAACTTTTTTTTCTTACCTTGGGTTCAGTCTTTTTTCCAATTTTACATTTTTTTCCTTAATTTTTGCTGGCAAATCTAAGCTCGCGTGGACGCAAAATGCTGTTATTTATTGCGTCATTCTTGGCTCAAAAATTATTTTGGCCCGAAGTTATGCCTATAGTGGTTGTAAGTTTCGTCATTTCCTGCGTCTTTGTTGACGCTAGTTGTTTTTGTGCAAAGTCGCTCTTGTTATGACGCGAGTTGCGTCATTCCCTGGTGTTGGTTTGGCGGCAAACATTTTTTTCATTTTTTTTGTGTGGTGGTGTCAATACTTTGCACTAAAAAAATTTTATTTTACCCCACTTCCTTTTATGCTTCTTGCTCTATTTATATTATAGAGAGCTATGCTGTTTGTTTTTTGCATATTTTTTTAGCATAAGCATTTTTTCCCATTCCTGAAACTGCAATATGAGGAAATTGAATATTTTGTTTAAATGTTAATTCTTTCCTTTTACATTCTGCAAGATGTCTCAGACTGATCCTGACTCTGATGTTACTGTAGAAACTTAGATGCCCTGAACACATTTCTTCAACAAGCTAAGTGTGTTTTTTTTATTGTCAAGCTGATTTTATTCTCTTCGGCTTAATTATGTGGCATTTATCTTATTTTATGCTGATAATGTTTCTATATGTACAAATACATTTACTGTTTTTAATTTTTGAGTTTAATGTACCTGATTAATTCTGCAGCTTTCACATGTTATTACTGCAATCATAAGAAGGCTATGACTGCTGTGCTTTTGTGTCTTCAAATAAACTTATAAGGTCTTTCCAAAATTGTTATACGATTTAATCAATTTTGTTTGACCGACAGCATTCTTAAGTTTATTCTACTGATGAGGCTTTCTTTGGCTCAAAGGATCCTGCATCAGAGACTTTATTTGACAAATCTTCTTTTTTATTTTTGAAAATTTTTTTGTTCTTTATTAAGGAAGTTTTGATAATTTTAGGTATTAGTCTAGTCCTCCTATTAAATACATTATATTTATTAAAAGATTTCTTTAAATTATTCCTGAGGGTGTTTTTCCTATTCTAGATGCTATCTATGATATGTTTGCTAGAATGGTTTAAACCTGATTTCTTTTTGGGAATGTAGTACTATTTCTATGGAAGTTAGTACTTATTTTCAGGTTCTTTTTAAGTTTCAATCTTACCTTAAAAGAGCATATATACTGTTTATATTCTTAGTTCAGCTATATCTATGACTGACATTGCTGCTCTCTCAACTTTATTGTTGGACAGTTAGTATAAGCAGTTTCAGATTCTGAAGTATATAACATTGTTCATTTACTTCAAAATGTATTCATTTTATTTATGATATTATATTTGTTGTCATTTAAGATTAATTTCAAATTTATGTTTTTTAGCTTTTCTATTTAGAAGAGGTTCATGGTTTTAGTCTTACATTTTGACATGGTCTAAATATATTTTATTATCTCTATCATGTTAGGATAATAATTAGTTTTAATTTCTATTATCTCCACTATATCTGGAGGTAAAAGAGTTTTTTTCTGCCTACTTTTTGGTCAGTGATGTAGATCAGTTGGTAAATGCCCTGAATACAAAAGCTTGTTCTAAGATCCAAGGGTCACAGGTTTATATCCGGCAGGGTCGATGCAGGTCTTCGGCCTTTTGAGGTCAATAAAATGTGTACCATTTATTTGAGTAATAATAACAACTATTACTATTCAGCTGCCAATTTGGTTAACTCCGAGTGCAAAGCGCTGAAAAAAGCGTTTTTTTGAGTCCCTACTAAGGGAAAAGCGCTACAGAAATACTAGTTATTAAGACTGCATGAAGGTGCGGTTCTCAAACCAGTTCTTCTGGTGGAGGCAGATAAAGTTATTTTTGGATGGATTCAGTCCAAAGTCTATAGAATATTTTTCTTAGGGTTTTGAATAGATTTTTAGAATGAAACCTTCTATGGGAAGATTCTTTCTTTCTCATGTTTCAATACACTCTGTGAAGGTTCAGTTTTTTTGTGAAATATTTTTCAGAACTGGAATTTTTTTCAGAGGTGTTTGTACCAGTTTCTTAGCAGGAACAGAGTTTGGGTTCCTATTCAAATTTATTCTTTGTCCCAAAGAAGGAAGATTCATCCAGACCAATCTTGGATATGAAAACTTTAAATCGTTTGTAAAGTGTCCCAACTTTCAAGATGGCGACTATAAGGACTATTATGCCTTTTGTTCAGCAAGGTCTTTACATGTTCACATTACTTGTACGGAACGCTTATCCTCACATTCCAATTCATTCAAACCACTTTCGGTTTCTGAGATTCCTCTTTTCTAGGCAAGCTTTACCAATGTGTCGCTTTTGCATTTGGTCTAGCGACATCTCCAAGAATCTTTTCAAAGGTTCTCAGTGCCCTTCTATCTGTAATCAGAGAGCAGGGTATTATGGTGTTTTCCTTATTTTGGCCGATATCTTGGTACTAGCTCAATCCTTTCATTTAGCAGAATCTCACACAAATCAACTAGTACTGTTTCTTCAAAGACATGGTTGGAGGATCAATTACCTAAGAGTTTCAAGATTCCTCAGGAAAGGGTCACCTTTTTAGGTTTCCAGATAAATTCAGTGTCCATGAATCTGTCTTTAACATCCAAGTGATGAATGAAATTAGTTTTAGCCTGTCTAAACCTTCAGTCTCTATTATTCCCTTCAGTGGCTATGTGCAGGGAAGTTTTTAGGTTTCATGACTGTAGCATTAGACGCTAACCCCTTTGCTTATTTTCTTATGAGACCTTTGCAGCTTTGCATGCTGAATCTATGGTGCAGGGATTATTCTCAGGTATCACAGTTGATATACTTAAACACTCAACTCTCTCTGACTTGGTGGTTAGACCATCATTGTATTATTCAGGGGGCCTTCTTTGTTCCTCCTTCCTTGACTGTATTCTTACGATGCAAGTTTTACAGGTTAGGGAGCTGTCTTGGGTTCACTGACAGCACAAAAGTTTTGGAAACCTCAAGAGGCGAGGTTACAATCATTATTTTAGAACTCTTCAGGCTTGGCCTCAATTTAAGAGAGAAAGTTTCATTAGTTTTCAGACAGACAATATCACAACTGTGGCATATGTCAATCATCAGGGTTGGATTCACAGTCCTTTAGTGATGAAAAGAAGTATCTTGAATACTTTTTTGGGTTGAATTCAACTCCTGTCTAATTTCTGTGATTCATATCCCAGGTGTAGACAATTCGGAGGCGGATTATCTCAGCCACCAGACTTTACATCCAGGGCAGTGGTCTCTACATCCAGATGTGTTTTTTTAGATTGTACAGGTGTGGGACCTTCCAGAAATACCTTTCCAGGTTCAGGGATCCTCAGGCGGAGGTGGTGGATACGTTAGCAGTTTCTTGTTTTCTGCTTACATTTTTACGCCTCTGGTTCTTCTTTCAAGGGTGATTACCAGATCATAATGGAACAGTCTCATGTGTTTCTGGTAGCACCAGCATGGCCTCACAGGTATTGGTATGTGGATCTTGTCCGGATGTCCAGTTGCCAGCCTTGGCCACTTCCTCTAAGGCCAGACTTTCTGTCTCATAGGCCGTTTTTCCATCAGGATCTCAAATTCTTAAATTTGAAGGTATGGAATTTGAACGCTTAGTGTTTAGTCATAGAGGTGTATCTGACTCAGTGGTTAACACTTTGTTATAGGCTCGTAAATTTGTTTCAAGAAAAATGTATTATCGGGTTTGGAAAACCTATATTTTATGGTGTTCTTTTCATAAATTCTCTTGGCATTCTTTTAGAATTCCTAGAATTTTATAATTTCTTCAGGATGGTTTGGATAAGGTTTTGTCTGCAAGTACTTTGAAGTGACAAATCTCTGCTCTTTCTGTTTTATTTCATTGAAAGATTGCTAAACTACCTGATATTCACTGTTTTGTTCAGGCTTTGGTTCGTATCAAACCTGTTATTTAATTAATTTCCCTTTCTTGGAGTCTTAATTTGGTTTTAAGGATTTTGCAGGCTCCTCCTTTTGAGCCTTTGCATTCTTTGGATATTAAACTACTTTTCTTGGAAAGTACTAAACAAAATACAGTGCAATGCTGAACTGCTAAGAAAGAGGTGCGCCAATAATAAACACAGTACAAAATACAATAAGGTGATAGTTCAGATATTAGAAGTAATAGTTCAAATATTATAAATAATATAATTAGTGTTATATAGAATAAAAAATATATGATATATAAAAGATATATGTATATATATATCTCAATATATAAACAAATATAATCATGAAAAATAAAAAAATTCAGTGAATAAGAATGATTTGTGGCTCAATATTATTTGTGATAATTTGTATCCCAGTGTCCTGTGTGTAGCCCTCTGTGTGTGGCATTGGTTTGTAATGGGTCAGTTAATTATATATACAGTATATTCATTTATATTTTCCATATTGGAGATATGTAACCTTAAGGATAATGACTGTTAGTACGGCGACAATAAGCGGATTATTATTATTACTATTATTATAGTCAGATTGTCCAAAGACGTGTGCAATGTTTATATTATTTATCCTTTTTTGGTTTATTGTTAATTATTAACTATTATGAGAATTATGCTTCATGCCCTGTTTGTTCGAAACATAGTGACACGACTTGTTATGTTATTATTTATATTGTCTGGGACTGTGATTGGCCTGAATGCTCGTGTTCGTATGGGCGTGTTATGCGCCTTTAATTTTATTGGTCACGAGCACGTAGCCGTCTTTCTTGTAGAGATGTTTATTTCATATTTTGTTTAGGGGGTTACAGGTAGTTGAATACGCTCTAGATCACTAGCCCTTATTTTACAAATTTAGTTTTGATACGTCTCTATTTATCCAAACACGCTGGTGCGCCACACACTAATGTGTGATTGGTTTTCATGTCGGCCTCCGGGTCCAATGGGACGTCTTATATCGACAGGTGGGTCATCACCTGAATACAGACTGGTTTATATTATTAAGTAATCTCATTACGATTGCGGGTTCAGTTGCACACGGACGCCGAATGGTAAACCAATAAAGTGTGATTATTTTATGGGTGTGTTATTTTATACATTTATGATTGGTTAGATAGCTGTATAACTAGAGCAAGGTGCGATAGGTACACTACAGCCTGATGAAACAGCACTTACGCTGGGAAACGCGTTGCTGTGTTCCCTGTGTATTTTAATTGTTTTTAATAAAAGTAAACTATTTTTATCTGCATCTTGCTCCTGTTGATTGAATTTTGGACTCCTGGGGTCACTGAGTTTAGCACCGGTGGCTGTTTGAACCGCACTTGGGCTCTTGTTATTGTTCTCCTAACTCCTTGGAGAATGTGATCCAGTTTGGTCCTATGCCTGTGGATTGAGTCAGCTGAGCGGCTCTGAAGTCTCAGCCTGCTGATTATTGCACTAGATGTGCACCTTGGTTTGTGAGTATATTTGATATATATACTTGCCTTAATCCTTTTGGTCCTTACGGTATCACACTAGGCGCCTCTATTTTTTTACCTATTTATAGGATCTGGCTTTCTTGGAAAGTGTTGTTTCTTTTGGCTATCTATTCTGCTAGAAGAGTTTCTGAGTTATCAGCTTTTTCTTGTGAGCTTCCTTATCTGATTTTTCTATCAAGATAAAGCTGTTTTGGGGACTTAATTCAAATTCCTTCCTAAAGTTGTGAATTCTATCAACATTAGTAGGGAAATTTTTGTTTCTTCTTTGTCTCTTAATCCTAAGAATTCTCAGGAAAGATTTTTACATTCTTTGGATTTCAGAAAGACTTCTAGTCTATTTTTTTTTCTGGTTCTAGGAAAGATCAGAAAGCCTTTGCCATTACTTTGGCATGTTGGTTAAAGCTTTTTGGATCACAAAGCTTATTTGGAGGCAGGGCAGTCTCCGCCTCAGAGAATTACAGCTCATTCTACTAGATCAGTTGTTTCTTCTTGGACTTTTAAGAATGAAGCTTCGGTTGATCAGATTTGCAAAAGCAGCAACTTGGCTTTCTTTGCATACATTTACTAAATATTACCATTTTTATGCATTTGCTTCTTTTGAAGCAGTCTTTGGTAGAAAAGTTCTTCAGGTCTCAGTTTGATTTTACTGCTTATGATTTAAGTTTTTTTGACGTGTATAAGAAAAAAACGTAATTATTGTTTGGATTTAATTTCTCAGCGGAAATGGCTGTTGTTATTTTATCCCTCCCTCTCTAGTGACTCTTCTGTGGACTTCCACATCTTGGATATTTTATCCCATACATCACTAGCTCATGGATTCTTGCCACTTACATGAAAGAAAACATAAATTATGTAAGAACTTTCCTGATAAATGCATTTCTTTCATAGTGACAAGAGTCCACGAGACCCATTCTTTTTGTGGTGGTTATGATTTTTTGGTATAAAAGCAAAATATTTTTTCCAGTTCCTCTTTTTGTATGCTTTTTTACTCCTTTTTACACCTCACTACTTTGCTATTCATTAAACTGAGGAATGAGTGTGGTGGGAGGTGTATTTATAGGCATTTTGAGGTTTGGGAAACTTTGCCCCCTCCTGGTAGGAATGTATATCCCATACGTCACTAGCTTATGGACTCTTGCCACTATGAAAGAAATTAATTTATCAAGTAAGTTCTTACATAAATTATGTTTTATATATATATATATATATATATATAGTATATATATATATATATATTCACCTATTCACTGCATTCTAGTGCTCTCTCCTCTCCTTTAACTCTCTTTTGGTATGTGAATAGTAACCCTGCTCATCTGCAACATATTCACTGCATTCTAGTGGTCTCTCCTCTCCTGTAACTCTCTTTTGGTAAGTGAATGGTATCCTTGCTCATCTGCAACGTATTCACTGCATTCTAGTGCTCTCTCCTCTCCTGTAACTCTCTTTGGTATGTGAATAGTATCCCTGCTCATCTGCAACATATTCACTGCATTCTAGTGTTCTCTCCTCTCCTGTAAATCTCTTTTGGTACGGGAATAGTATCCCTGCTCATCTGCAACCTATTCACTGCATTCTAGTGTTCTCTCCTCTTCTGTAACTCTCTTTTGGTACGGGAATAGTATCCCTGCTCATCTGCAACCTATTCACTGCATTGTAGTGCTCTCTCCTCTCCTTTAACTCTCTTTTTCTACGTGAATAGTTTCTCTGCTCATCTGCAACCTATTCATTGCATTTTAGTGCCTCTTTCCTCTCCTGTAACTCTCTTTTGTTACGTGAATAGTATCCCTGCTCATCTGCAACCTATTCACTGCATTCTAATGCTCTCTCCTCTCCTTTAACTCTATTTTGGTAATTTAGTCCTGCATTTATTGTAATGTTATCCCATTGTCTTACTTCTAATGTTTTGTGAATTGCCATGTGATGTCCAATCCTTATCACAAGCTGCTATTATTCTTAAATTTATAGCTGTTATATGCCATAGCTCCAACCTCCTCAAAAGTTTACGTTCTTGTTTATCTTAACTTATCCCACCCTGGCCTGACTTTCAATTGGCCTTTTAAATTGTCTTTTGACTTAGCAATTAAAGGGACACTAACCCCAATTTTTTTCTTTCATGATTCAGATAGAGCATGCAATTTTAAGCAACTTTCTAATTTACTCCTGTGATCAATTTTTCTTTGTTCTCTTGCTATCTTTATTTAGGTTGAGAACCTGGGTAATGCTTATTGGTGGGTAAATGTAAGCCTCCAAAGTGGAAGCGCTATCCATGGTGCTGAACCTAAAATGAGCTGGCTGCTAAGATTTACATTCCTGCTTTTAAAATAAAGATAGCAAGAGAACAAAGAAAATTTGATAATAGAAGTAAATTAGAAAGTTGCTTAAAATTTCATGCTCTAGTTGAATCATAAAAGAAAAAAATTGGGTTCAGTGTCCCTTTAAGTAATTTAGGGGACCCAGCTGACTGCCCTGCCAATATATTTAACACTAGCTTGGGCTGTACATTGCACTGGGGGTGCATTGCCTGGGATGTATGCATTGTTACAATAGCATATGTTCACATTTCTAAAGTGAACATTTTATAAGTGAGGCACTAAGATAGGAATTATACAAGAATTCAACAAGGGTGGGGACAAAGGGCAAGACATAAGGCAAGTAGTCTTGTAATATTGTGTTTTATGTTTCTTATTGTTCCCTTATGCAGGTGCTGCTGTAATACTGCATCTTATGGCCTAGATTTGGAGTTTGGCGGTAGATGGGCTGTTAACGCTACGCGGGCTTTTTTCTGGCCGCACCATAAAATTAACTCTGGTATCGAGAGTCCAAAAAAATGCTGCGTTAGGCTCCAAAAAAGGAGCATAGAGCATTTTTACCGCAAATGCAACTCTCGATACCAGAGTTGCTTACGGACGCGGCCAGCCTCAAAAACGTGCTCGTGCACGATTCTCCCATAGGAAACAATGGGGCTGTTTGAGCTGAAAAAAACCCTATGGGGTGGGGAAACACTTCCTACGTCTGCACCTAACACTCTAACATGTACCCCGAGTCTAGACACCTCTACCCTTACACTTATTAACCCCTAATCTGCCGCCCCCGCTATCGCTGACCCCTGCATTATATTATTAACCCCTAATCTTCCGCTCCGTAAACCGCCGCAACTTACATTATCCCTATGTACCCGTAATCTGCTGCCCCTAACACCGCCGACCCCTATATTATATTTATTAACCCCTAACCTGCCCCCCACAACGTCGCCGACACCTGCCTACACTTATTAACCCCTAATCTGCCGAGCGGACCTGAGCGCTACTATAATAAAGTTATTAACCCCTAATCCACCTCACTAACCCTATCATAAATAGTATTAACCCCTAATCTGCCCTCCCTAACATATCCAACACCTAACTTCAATTATTAACCCCTAATCTGACGACCGGAGCTCATCGCTACTATAATAAATGGATTAACCCCTAAAGCTAAGTCTAACCCTAACACTACACCCCCCTAACTTAAATATAATTTACATCTAACGAAATTAATTAACTTTTATTAAATAAATTATTCCTATTTAAAGCTAAATACTTACCTGTAAAATAAATCCTAATATAGCTACAATATAAATTATAATTACATTGTAGCTATTTTAGGATTAATATTTATTTTACAGGCAACTTTGTAATTATTTTTAACCAGGTACAATAGCTATTAAATAGTTAAGAACTATTTAATAGTTACCTAGTTAAAATAATAACAAAATTACCTGTAAAATAAGTCCTAACCTAAGTTATAATTAAACCTAACACTACCCTATCAATAAATTAATTAAATAAAATACCTACAATTACTTACAATAAAACCTAACACTACACTATCAATAAATAAATTAAATACAATTTCTACAAATAACTACAATTACATAAACTAGCTAAAGTACAAAAAATAAAAAAGAGCTAAGTTACAAAAAATAAAAAAATATTTACAAACATAAGAAAAATATTACAACAATTTTAAACTAATTACACCTACTCTAAGCCCCCTAATAAAATAACAAAGACCCCCAAAATAAAAAAATGCCCTACCCTATTCTAAATTAATAAATTTAAAAGCTCTTTTACCTTACCAGCCCTGAACAGGGCCCTTTGCGGGGCATGCCCCAAGAAAATCAGCTCTTTTGCCTGTAAAAAAAACATACAATACCCCCCCCCCAACATTACAACCCACCACCCACATACCCCTAATCTAACCCAAACCCCCCTTAAATAAACCTAACACTAAGCCCCTGAAGATCTTCCTACCTTGTCTTAACCTCAACAGGTATCACCGATCTGTCCTGGCATCCGGTGCTGAAGAGGTCCAGAAGAGGCTCCAAAGTCTTCCTCCTATCCGGCAAGAAGAGGACATCCGGACCGGCAAACATCTTCATCCAAGCGGCATCTTCGATCTTCTTCCATCCGGTGCGGAGCGGGTCCATGTTGAAGCAGCCGACGCGGATCCATCCTCTTCTTCCGACGTCTCCCGACGAATGACGGTTCCTTTAAGGGACGTCATCCAAGATGGCGTCCCTCGAATTCCGATTGGCTGATAGGATTCTATCAGCCAATCGGAATTAAGGTAGGAATATTCTGATTGGCTGATGGAATCAGCCAATCAGAATCAAGTTCAATCCGATTGGCTGATCCAATCAGCCAATCAGATTGAGCTCGCATTCTATTGGCTGTTCCGATCAGCCAATAGAATGCGAGCTCAATCTGATTGGCTGATTGGATCAGCCAATCGGATTGAACTTGATTCTGATTGGCTGATTCCATCAGCCAATCAGAATATTCCTACCTTAATTCCGATTGGCTGATAGAATCCTATCAGCCAATCGGAATTCGAGGGACGCCATCTTGGATGACGTCCCTTAAAGGAACCGTCATTCGTCGGGAGACGCCGGAAGAAGAGGATGGATTCGCGTCGGCTGCTTCAACATGGACCCGCTCCGCACCGGATGGAAGAAGATCGAAGATGCCGCTTGGATGAAGATGTTTGCCGGTCCGGATGTCCTCTTCTTGCCGGATAGGAGGAAGACTTTGAAGCCTCTTCTGGACCTCTTCAGCACCGGATGCCTGGACAGATCGGTGATACCTGTTGAGGTGAAGACAAGGTAGGAAGATCTTCAGGGGCTTAGTGTTAGGTTTATTTAAGGGGGGTTTGGGTTAGATTAGGGGTATGTGGGTGGTGGGTTGTAATGTTGGGGGGGGTATTGTAAGTTTTTTTTTACAGGCAAAAGAGCTGATTTTCTTGGGGCATGCCCCGCAAAGGGCCCTGTTCAGGGCTGGTAAGGTAAAAGAGCTTTTAAATGTATTAATTTAGAATAGTGTAGGGCATTTTTTTTATTTTGGGGGTCTTTGTTATTTTATTAGGGGGCTTAGAGTAGGTGTAATTAGTTTAAAATTGTTGTAATATTTTTCTTATGTTTGTAAATATTTTTTTATTTTTTGTAACTTAGTTCTTTTTTATTTTTTGTACTAGTTTATTTAATTGTATTTATTTGTAGAAATTGTATTTAATTTATTTATTGATAGTGTAGTGTTAGGTTTTATTGTAGGTAATTGTAGGTATTTTATTTAATTAATTTATTGATAGGGTAGTGTTAGGTTTAATTATAACTTAGGTTAGGATTTATTTTACAGGTAATTTTGTTATTATTTTAACTAGGTAACTATTAAATAGTTCTTAACTATTTAATAGCTATTGTACCTGGTTAAAATAATTACAAAGTTGCCTGTAAAATAAATATTAATCCTAAAATAGCTACAATATAATTATAATTTATATTGTAGCTATATTAGGATTTATTTTACAGGTAAGTATTTAGCTTTAAATAGGAATAATTTATTTAATAAGAGTTAATTAATTTCATTAGATGTAAATTATATTTAAGTTTAGGGGGGTGTTAGTGTTAGGGTTAGACTTAGCTTTAGGGGTTAATCCATTTATTATAGTAGCGGTGAGCTCCGGTCGTCAGATTAGGGGTTAATAATTGAAGTTAGGTGTCGGCGATGTTAGGGAGGGCAGATTAGGGGTTAATACTATTTATGATAGGGTTAGTGAGGCGGATTAGGGGTTAATAACTTTATTATAGTAGCGCTCAGGTCCGCTCGGCAGATTAGGGGTTAATAAGTGTAGGCAGGTGTCGGCGACGTTGAGGGGAGCAGATTAGGGGTTAATAAATATAATATAGGGGTCGGCGGTGTTAGGGGCAGCAGATTAGGGGTACATAAGGATAACGTAGGTGGCGGCGCTTTGCGGTCGGCAGATTAGGGGTTAATTATTGTAAGTAGCTGGCGGTGACGTTGTGGGGGGCAGGTTAGGGGTTAATAAATATAATATAGGGGTCGGCGGTGTTAGGGGCAGCAGATTAGGGGTACATAAGTATAACATAGGTGGCGGTCGGCAGATTAGGGGTTAAAAAAATTTAATCGAGTTGCGGCGATGTGGGGGGGCCTCGGTTTAGGGGTACATAGGTAGTTTATGGGTGTTAGTGTACTTTAGAGCACAGTAGTTAAGAGCTTTATGAACCGGCGTTAGCCCAGAAAGCTCTTAACTCCTGCTTTTTTCCTGCGGCTGGAGTTTTGTCGTTAGAGCTCTAACGCTCACTTCAGAAACGACTCTAAATACCGGCGTTAGGAAGATCCCATTGAAAAGATAGGATACGCAATTGACGTAAGGGGATCTGCGGTATGGAAAAGTCGCGGCTGAAAAGTGAGCGTTAGACCCTATTTTGAGTGACTCCAAATACCGGCGGTAACCTAAAACCAGCGTTAGGAGCCTCTAACGCTGGTTTTCACGGCTAACGCCGAACTCTAAATCTAGGCCTATGTGTTTAACTGGTTTCCGCTTTTGTAAAAATGCTCAATATCTTTATATTCCTTTTTGCTACCTCTTGTCTCTATAACAAACTACTTTATTCAATAACTCCTTCCCTCACATTTTCCTCATTCGAAACCCACATGATTCGCTTATTCTCTCCCCTCTCTATATGTGTTGCAGTCATATACCGACTCCCTGGCTCCTCAACTCAATTTCCAGATCACTTGGCTGCCTGGCAACCTTATTTCCTTTCCTCAGACAACCCTGTCCTCATTCTTGGCAATTTCAACATCCCTCTTGACAATCCCACTGCCTCATCTGCAAAACAACTTCTGCAACTCACTTCCTCTTTCGGTTTGTTACAATGGACTGACTCTCCCACTCACAAAGATGGTCACTCCCTTGACCTGATCTTTAGTTATCAATGCACTATTTCAAACTTCACAAACTCTCCTTTTCCTCTTTCTGACCACCATCTCCTCACTTGCAACATCTCATCCCTTCCTACAACTCTCCCTCCTTCTACTCTTCACACCAAACTTCACAGAAGCATCATGTCATTAGACCAGCAACAACTTGCTAATTCCCTCGAACCTCTCATCCATCTCCACATTCTCCTGCACTGACCAATCTATCTGCCACTATAATTCAACCCCTACATCGGTCCATGACAATATGGCCCCTCTTACCATTGCTCGGAAATCACACACTCTTCCTCAGCCCTGGCATACTCCTTTGACAAGGTGCCTACACAGATGTTCCCATACTGCTGAGCGGCGCTGGAGAAAATTTCATAGTTCAGCTGATTTGCTTCATTACAAGTTAATTTTGAATTCCTACTATTCTGCCCTTAATCTCTGTAAGCAACATTAATTCTCTAATCTTATATCTACTCTTTCTTTAAACCCAAAACGTCTGTTCTCCACTTTCAATACTCTTCTCTGCCTTACCCCCACCCCCTAACACAATTTCTCTGTCAGCTCAAGACTTTGCCAGCAACTTCAATAACAAAATCAACACCATCAGAAATAAAATCAGCTCTCAACAAACGTCCATTCTCTCACCCCCTCAAACGCTAGCAATCAACCACAACCCACATAGCCATACATTTAGCTCTTTCTCCCCTGTTACTGAGGAAGAAATTTCAGCACTTATACTGAGCTCTCACCTCACTACCTGTCCTCTTGGCCCTATCCCCTCACAGCTGCTCCCCTCCCTCTCTTCTACCCTTACCCCTATATTCCCACACATTTTCAACCTCTCCCTCAGCACTGGTATATTTACCTCAACACTGAAACATGTACTGGTCATACCTATCCTCAAAAAAACTTTCTCTTCATCCAACCTCCCCATCCAACTACTGCCCTATTTCCCTACTCCCTCTTGCTTTAAAGCTTCTCGAAAAGCTAGTATATGCACGCCTATCCCATTTCCTTACATTAAACTCCCTCCTCGACCTACTCCAATCTGGATTTCATCCCCATCACTCCACAGAGACAGCAATTGTTAAGGTTACCAACTACCTACTTACAGCAAAATCCAAAGGCCACATCTCTCTGCTTATCCTCCTTGATCTGTCCGCAACTTTTTATACTGTTAACCACCCTCTTTTGCTCCAAACCCTCCAATCCTTTGGTATTTGTGACACAGCCCTCTCATGGTTCTCTTCCTACATGCCAAACCATACCTGAATAGTAGAGTATTTAGGGAGCGCTTGAATCTGTTAAAACTATGGAAGAGTCTTGTGGAGTGAGGCAGGGAGTTCCACAGGATGGGGGCCAGTCTGGAGAAGTCCTGTAAACGGGAATGTGAGGAAGCAACAAGAGAGGAGGAGAGTAGGAGATTGTGAGCAGAGTGAAGGGGACGGGAAGGAGAGTATCTAGAGACAAGGTCTGAAATGTAGTGGGGAGCAGTGCAGTTGAGGGCTTTATTTGTCAGCGTGAGGATTTTGTGTTTAATCCTGGAAGCAAGAGGAAGCCAGTGAAGGGATTGGCAGAGAGGTGCAGCAGATGAAGAGCGACGTGTAAGGAAGATGAGCCTGGCAGAGGCATTCATTATGAATTGCAAAGGAGTTAGATGGCAGCTAGGTAGACCAGGAAGGATGGAGTTGCAGTAGTCGAGACAGGAAAGGATGAGAGAGTGGATTAAAATCTTAGTTGTGTCTTGTGTAAGAAAAATGTCTAATTTTAGAGATGTTTTTAAGGTGGAAGCGGCAGGCTTTAGCCAAGGACTGAATGTGAGTAGTGAAGAAAAGGTCTGAGTCAAGTATGACCCCAAGACATCAGGCATGCGGGGTAGGGGTAATAATGGAATTATCAATAGTTATAGAAAATTGGGGGGGTGGAGATTTTGGAAGAATGGGGAAAAATAAGGAGTTCAGTTTTGGAGAGATTTATCTTAAGGTAGTGAGAGGACATCCAAGATGAGATATGAGAAAGACAGTTAGTGACATGGGTTAGTAAGAAAGGAGGTAGGTCTGATGCAGAGAGGTAGATTTGGGTGTCATCGGCATACAAATGATATTGAAACACGTGGGACTTTATTAAGCAACCTAATGATGACGTATAGATTGAAAAGAGAAAGGGACCGAGGACAGAGCCTTGAGGTACCCCAACAGAAAGTGGTAACGGGCAGAGGATCCTAAAGGTACGGTTAGATAGATAGGAAGAGAACCACAAGAGAGCTGTGTCGCAGATGCCAAAAGATTGGAGGGTTTGGAGCAAAAGATGGGGATCAACAGTGTCAAAGGCTGCAGACAGATCAAGGAGGATAAGCAGAGAGAAGTGGCCTTTGGATTTTGCGGTAAGTAGGTCATTGGTAACCTTGACAATTGCTGTCTCTGTGGAGTGATGGGGTTGAAATCCAGATTGCAGTGGGTTAAGAAGAGAGTATAGTATAAGGAAATGAGATAGACGTGCATATACTAGCTTTTCTAGGAGCTTTGAGGCAAGAGGGAGTAGGGAAATATGATGGTAGTTGGATGGGGAGGTTGGACCGAGGGAAGGTTTTTTGAGGATAGGTGTGACCAGTGCATGTTTTAGAGATGAGTGAACTATACCAGTGCTGAGGGAGAGGTTCCTCTGTAACAGGGGCAAAAGAGCTAAATTTAAGGGTATTTGGGTTTTGAATGATTGTGAGCTTTTGAGGGGTGCGAGATTGGTAGTAAGTTGAGAGGTGATTTCATTTCTGATGAGTCAATTTTGTTATTGAAGTGGCTGGCAAAATCTTGAGCTAAGAGAGAAGTTGTATTAGGAGCTGGGGGTGGGCGGAGAAGAGTATTGAACATTGAAAACAGACATTTTGGGTTAGAGGAAAGAGTAGAGATGAGATTAGAGAAGTATTGTTGCTTATAAAGATGAAGGGCAGAATAGTAGGAATTCAGGATGAACTTGTAGTGAAGAAAGTCAGCTGAACTCCGAGATTTCCTCCAATGTCACTCAGCAGTACGGGAACAACTGTGTTGGTACCGTGTCAGAGGAGTATGCCAAGGATGAGGATGAGAGTGTGTTTTCTGAGCTATGGTAGGAGGGGCCAGGGTGTCAATGACCGGTGTAAGGGTGGAGTTATAGTGGCAGATAGATTGGTCAGGGCAAAAAAAGGAGGTGATGGTAGAGAGGAGAGGGTTGAGAGAGCTAGTGAGCTGTTGCTGATCTAATGACTTAGTGCTTCTGTGAAGTTTGGTGTAAGGGGTAGAGGAAGGGGGGTTGTAGGGAGGGAAGTGATGTTGCAAGTTAGGAGATGATGGTCAGAAAGAGGAAAAGGGGAGTTTGTGAAATTTGAGATAATGCATCGATAGCTGAAAATCAGATTAAGGGAGTGACCATCTTTGTGAGTGGGAGAGTCAATCCATTGTGACAGGCTGAGAGAGGAAGTGAGTTGCAGAAGTTGTTTTGCAGAGGAGGCAGTGAGATTGTCAAGAGGGATGTTGAAGTCACCAAGAATGAGGGCAGGGGTGTCTGAGGAAAGCAAAAAAGGAAGCCAGGCAGCAAAGAGATCTAAAAATTGAGTTGGGGAGCCAGGGGTTGGTATATGACTGCAACACGTATAGAGAGGGGAGAAAATAAACCAATCATGTGTGCATCAAATGAAGAAAATATGAGGGAAGAGAAGGGCTGTGTTTGTTGAAAGGTGCAACGAGAGGAAAGTAAAACACCAACACCACCTCCTTGTCTATTGCCAGACCTAGAAGTGTGGCTAAAATGGAGACCCCCATGTGACAGTGCAGCATTGGATGCTGTGTCTGAGGTAGAGAGCCAGGTTTCTGTAAGAGCCAGAAGATTAAGAGAGTGGGAGATAAAGAGATCATGGATAGAAGTGAGCTTGTTGCAAACAGAGCGAGAGATCCAGAGTGCGCAAGTGAAGGGGTAGTGGTTTTAGATGCAAGATGAATGAGATTAAAGTTACCAGAGTTTTTTTTTTTTAAGTCTATTGAAAGGCATGTGGGGATGTGCAAGGCTAGGAAGTTGTGGGGGACCAGGATTAGAAGAGATGTCACCAGCAGCTAGTATGAGGGAGAGGGAGAGTGACATGAGGTGAGATGCAGATTTGCAGTAATGAGAAGTGCAAGGGGGAGAGAGAGTCTTTAGGAATGTGTGAAGTTCATGAATACAAAAGTAAGGTGAGGTTAAGAGAGATGGGCTGATGAACAGTGCAGGTGGTGAGGGGGAATGAGTAATAGAATAAAGTAATTTGTTATAGAGACAAAAGGTAAAAAAGGAATGGGAATATAGTGAGCATTATTACAAACTAAGCAAGCAGTGAATAAAACACAGTGTTAAAACAGGACTTGCCTTATCCCTTGTCCACTCCTTGTCCAATTCTTGTGTAATTATTTTGCCCAATTGTTAATGTCTAACTTATAAATGTTCACTTAAGAGATGTGAACATATGATGCTACACTATTGCTATCTAACTTACATTGCTTACCCCTGCATTGCTATCCCCATGTTAAATTTATAGGCCACAGCATTCAGCTGATTGCAATAAAGTAGGTAATGACATGATCAAAGACAGTCAAAAGGCCAATTGGGAAGGTTAGATTCAGGGTGAGATAAGTAAAAATAACAGACAATATAATTTGGGGGAAGCTGGGGTTATACCATTAGTGAAATTAAAAATTGAGGAATTATAACAAGTATTGACAAGGTTTTAACATCACATAGATAAAGACGAGATATCAGCAGAATAAATACATAACCTATTACACAGACTACAGACACAAACCAAAAGAGAGACTTTGAGGCCTACTTATCAAGCAGTTTACCGCAAATACGCTGGAATTCCGCAGCATAATTGTGGAGAGCTTGATTCCCCTTAGTTATCAAAGCCTACAGACCGGCAAAAGTAGAAATTTGTGACGTAACATACGATCCGCCGGTCTCAGTCCGACACAGATCGATGCTTACGTCACTACAGATGTTCCGAATGCAAATTCAGCACTAACTGACTACTTTTGCAAGTTAACAAATACCTACCATGTACGCTCGCCACTATTCTGGCCCAGCGTTCCTGGTTTTCAATCCACCACCCTGGATGCGGCGGATGCCATAGGAATCAATGGGAGTCTGAAAGCAGGGAAAGCTTATGTTCGCTGCTGCCCGATATCCCATTGATTCCTATGGGAGAATAAAAGCTATGTTTACACCTAACACTCTAACATGAACCCCGAGTCTAAACACCCCTAATCTGCCGCCCCCTACACCGCCGCCACCTACATTATACTTATTAACCCCTAATCTACCGCCCCTACACCGCCGCCACCTACATTATACTTATTAACCCCTAATCTGCCGCCCCGCCACCGCCTACATTATACTTATTAACCCCTAATCTGCTGCCCCTAAATTATATTTATTAACCCTTAATCTACTGCCCGACACCTACATAAAGTTATTAACCCCTATCCCGCCGCTCCCAGAGCCCACCGCAACTAAATAAATGTATTAACCCCTAAACCCCTGGCCTCCCACATCACTAGCACTTACTAAACCTATTAACCCCTAAACCGCCAGCCCCCCCACTTTGCCATAAACTAAATTAAACTATTAACCCCTAAACCTAACAACCTGCTAACTTTATATTAAATATTAACTTATCCCTATCTTATAATAAATTTAAACTTACCTTTAGATTTAAATTAAACTATATTAAACTAATAATTAACCTACCCTAACTGTTATACTAAAATTACATTAAACTATATTAAACTAGTAATAATTAATCTACCCTAACTGAAATACTAAAATGACATTAAACTACAAATTAAATTAACTATATTATATATTTAAACACCTAACCCTACTCAAATAATTTTAATCTACAATAAAAAATTACAAAGTTACAAAAAACTAAGAACTAAGTTACAAAAAAATAACAAACACTAAGTTTAAAAAAAAAAAAAACACTAAGTTACACAAAATATAAAAGAAATTATCAAATATTTGAACTAATTACACCTAATCTAAGAGCCCTATCAAAATACAAAAGCCCCCCCAAATAAAAAAAACCCTAACCTACAATAAACTGCAAACAGCCGTTAAAAGGGCCTTTTGCAGGGCATTGCCCCAAAGAAATCAGCTCTTTTACCTGTAAATAAAAATACACCTCCCCCAACAGTAAAACCCACCACCCACACAAACCACCCCCCAAATAAAAACCTAACTAAAAAGAACCTAAGCTTCCATTGCCCTGAAAAGGGCATTTGGATGGGCATTGCCCTTAAAAGGCATTTAGCTCTATTGCTGTCCAAACCCTAATCTAAAACTAAAACCCACCCAATAAACCCTTAAAAAAACTAACACTAACCCCTGAAGATCCACTTACAGTTTTGAAGATCCGACATCCATCCTCAAAGAAGCCGGGAGAAGTCCTCATCGAAGCCTGCAGAAGTCTTCATCCAAGCGTCCGAAGTCTTCATCCAAGCCCGCAGAAGTCTTCACCCAGACGGCATCTTCCATCTTCATCCATCCGGCGCAGAGCGGCTCCATCTTCAAGATATCCGGGCCGGAGCATCCTCTTCTTACGACGTCTTCTTCGGAATGAAGTTCCCCTTTAAATGACGTCATCCAAGATGGCGTCCCTTAGATTCTGATTGGCTGATAGATTTCTATCAGCCAATCGGAATTAAGGTTTAAAAAATCCTATTGGCTGTTGCAATCAGCCAATAGGATTGAGCTTTCATCCTATTGGCTGATCCAATCAGCCAATAGGATTGAGCTTACATTCCATTGGCTATTCCAATCAGCCAATAGGATGAAAGCGCAATCCTATTGGCTGATTTCAACAGCTAATAGGATTTTTTCAACCTTAATTCCGATTGGCTGATAGAAATAGAGAACAGTTGAATTGTAGATAATGGAAAAACATTCAGGGTGTATATTATGATCCGCAGTCATATTATTATAATTTATTTGTTATTATTATCATTTATTTGTATAGCACCGCCAAATTCCGTAGCGGAATATTCATATATGTGGTTAATAGAGCAGGCACAGCTTTAATAGCAACATTCTATGCATGCTTCCATATTGTTGTATCCCATTCATAAATAATCCATTACACCCTCTGACTCCCAGCAATAGTAGGCCAATTTTTTCAGTGGGCAGCCATTAACAGAGGATCTTTGTTAGTGGGAACCAATGGAACGATTACCTGTTTTGATGTTGATTCAGAAGTAAGCTGTATACACCTGCACATTTACAAATGTATCCATTTGCAATTCAGAGGCAATCTTCCTCGCTCCGTATTCTGCAGATCACGCCAAGTTGTTCATCAGGTGTTGGGAAGGACCAATAGTGCAAAGCAAGCCTTCCGGAATATCATTTCAAATCTTGAAGCAAGCTGAAAACTTCAGCGGTGCCCAGCTGACAACATCGCTGATGTAAATATATGCGCGTTTCACCCATGCAACATACGGGCTTCTTCCGGCTTGATTGTAATTGGAGCATTACCTCCATACATTTAAACAATTTGCTCTGCCTTGTTTCAAAATTAGCCCGGTGAAATACAAAAAAATTTCATATTTACAAGTTGCCACATTATAAATTCAATACAATTAAACCGTATATATTTACAAAAATGTATTTCTTTCATGTAATTAGCAAGAGTCCATGAGCTAGTGATGTATGGGATATACATTCCTACCAGGAGGGGCAAAGTTTCCCAAACCTTAAAATGCCTATAAATACACCCCTCACCACACCCACAATTCAGTTTTACAAACTTTGCCTCCCATGGAGGTGGTGAAGTAAGTTTGTGCTAGATTCTACGTTGATATGCGCTTCGCAGCAGGCTGGAGCCCGGTTTTCCTCTCAGAGTGCAGTGAATGTCAGAGGGATGTGAAGAGAGTATTGCCTATTTGAATTCAATGGTCTCCTTCTACGGGATCTATTTCATAGGTTCTCTGTTATCGGTCGTAGAGATTCATCTCTTACCTCCCTTTTCAGATCGACGATATACTCTTATATACCATTACCTCTACTGATTCTCGTTTCAGTACTGGTTTGGCTGTCTACTATATGTAGATGAGTGTCTTAGGGTAAGTAAGTCTTATTTTATTATGACACTCTAAGCTATGGTTGGGCACTTTCTATGTAAAGTTCTAAATATATGTCTTTAAACTTATATTTGCCATGATTCAGGATAATCAGTATTCCTTTAAAATCCAGACTGTCAGTTTCATTATTTGGGATAATGCATTTTAATTCAATTTATTTTTCTTTACCTTGAAAATTTTCAATTGATCATTTTTCCCTGTGTGCTGTTAGGCTCGCGGGGGCAGAAAATGTTTCTTTTTATTGCGTCATTCTTGGCGCGGACTTTCTTGTCAGTTCCGGCGCCGTAGTTGACGCCGGAAGTTGTATTCTGTTAAAACATCATTTTTGACGCATGTGTGGGCGTCGGTTATGGCGTCAGAGGATGTGGCGTCATACTTGGCGCCAAATATATGGGCGTTGTATTTAGCGCCAATAATGTGGGCGTCATATTTGGCGCCAAAAAATGTGGGCGTATTTTTTGTTTCACTTTTTTTCCTCACATTATTTAAACCTCACTTTTTTATTGCTTCTGGTTTCTAGAAGCTTATTATTTTGCATTCTTTTCCCATTCCTGAAACTGTCATTTAAGGAATTTGATAATTTTGCTTTAAATATTGTTTTTTTCTATTACATATTGCAAGATTTCACTGTTACTGTTTCAAAACAATCTAAGAGGATTCCTGTTGACTGAGTTCAGTCCTACCAAAGCTAAGTTCATTTATTTTAAATGTTATGAATGTTTATCTTTAGCTATGGTTTGTAATAAGTTATCATGATAAACTTTTACATGCAGAATCCATTAGTAATAATGCTTTATATATTGCCATTCTTTTTACATCTTATGTACAAGAAATATTTAGAAGATTTATAAGAAATATTTTTCTGATTCTATTTTAAAGGCTTTGTCTGATATCGTGCCTTCTAATAAAATTTTTAGGTCTTTTTCAAACTTCTTTTTTAATTATTGAAGTTTCAAATGACCAACAACATACTGATTTATCCTTCTCTGATGATGTTTTTTCTCATTCAGAATTTTCTTCATCGGATATTGACACTAACAAATCTACTTTTTTATTTTATTTTTTTATTAAAGTACATTACGTTATTTTTCAAGACTAGCTAACACTATTTCTGCGTATTTATTCTTCTGTGTTTTCAGAGGTTTTTTTCCAATTCCTCATACTAGGGAATGGAATAGGCTGAGAATTTTCTTTTATTCCTTCTTCAAAGGTTTTAAACTATATTCTTTGCCGGCAGTTAAATTCAATTTGGAGGGTTCTCCAATTTATTGGGGCTATCTCTTCTCCTACTAATTATGCTATTGTTTCTTTAGCAAAATAGTATTTATTTACCTTTAGATGGTTGTATCTTATTTATGGAAAATTATTTAGTTTCAGGTACTTTTCTTGGACCTGTGATTTATTTGGATGATGTTGCAATTGCTTCATTTTTTCTGTTTACTTTAAGATCAAGTATCAGATTATGATTTATTTTAGCATTGTTAAAGGGACAAAATTTACTAGACTAGGTGCTGTTGCATTTGTCTTGTTGTTTTGCATTTATTGATTATGCAAGTCCAGTGTATTGACTGGTCCTTTAACTGGACTATCATGCTAATAATTTCATTTGTGTCTTCATTTTATTGAATATTTTCGCAAATGAGGTTTAATCTATGTCTTTAGCTGTTTTAGCTAGAAGAATTTTGTGATTTCTAAAAATCCATATTTCTTTTGTTCTAAGATAATCAATTATTTGTTTTATAATTGGATTCAATTCTTAACTGTTACTCTGGGCTTCAAGATTGAGTTCTAAGACTAAGACTTTAAGCTTATACTAGTTTGGTTGTTCTTATTAAGGAACGAATTCCTGAATTATTTCCCAAGTAACATGTTTTTAATTGGAAATTTTTCAGTTCGAAATCAGCTCCCTAAAAATTGCGATGTACGTGCCGTATTCCAGCTTGGCTGGCAAGGAGCAGGTTAAGACTTTTTTGAAATTTATTTGGTTCTATTTGGTCCAAATTTCTTTGATTTTATTCCAGTAAGGCTAACACTTTCTTTAAGTGTGTTTCGGTCCTATATATTTTGGGTACTGTTGAAGCATGGCTGATCACCCGGGGGTTCAAGCGCTGCTCAGACTTGGAATCTTCTGGGGTATTTCTTCCAGTTCCATTTTTAGGAACTGGGTTTTGGAGTTTTATTCAAACTATTCTGCCTTTTTTTGGTCAGTGATAGCATTATTTGTTTTCATTAGATACAATAAATGCATATTTTCATTTTTCTGTTTTCATTCAGATTATTTTCTGAGGATGCGGAATCTCATATGATTCACTTTGTTCTTCCAGGACATAGTTAGAGGATCTTTTTTTCAAAAGCTCTTGATTCCTCACACAAGGGTCACCTTTTTTAGGTTTCCAGATAGTTTGTGTCACTGTCTTTGTCTCTATCAGACAAGGGACAATTTTATTGGGTTCCGTCTGTCGGTACCTTTAGTCTCTATTATTTCCTTCAGTTGCTATATATGCATAGAAGTTTTAGCTCTTATGGCCACAGCATTGGATTCAATTCCCTTTGCTCATTTTCAATAGAAAGAACCTTTCCAGTCTTTTATGCTGAATTATGGTGCAGGGATTCTAGGATTTCGCATTTTAAATCTTCGAATCCTAATATTTATCTCTCTTGATTTGGTGGTTAAGATCACCATCATTTAGTTCTACAGGTCTCTTCGTTTCTTTCAACCTGGACTATGATCTCTACAGATGTGAGTCTTTTTGGTTGGGAGGCTGTCTGAGGATCTCTGTCAGCACAAGGGGTTTGGAAATCTCAGGAGGCGAGATTACCATTTGATATTTTAGAACTCCGTCCTTTCTCAGAGTTTTTCAGTTAGTTTCTTTTTGAAGAAGAGACGTTTATTGTTTTTCAGACAATATCACAACTATGGTGTATGTCAATCATCAGGGTAGGACTATCAGTCCTAAGGCTGTGACAGAAGTGTCTCGGATATTAGCTTGGGCTAAATCCAGCCCCTATCTAAATTCTGTGGTTCTTTTCCCAGGGATAGATATTTGGGAAGCGGATTATCTCTGTTAATCAAGCGTTACTTCCGGGAGAATGGTCTCTCTTACCCAGATATGTTTTTCAATTTTTCAGATGTGAGCATTTCTAGAAATAGATCTGTTGGCATCTCATCTGAATAAAGAACTTCCCAGGGGCCTATTCAGGTCCGGGGATCTTCAGGCAGAAGTAGTGTATGCATTGACATTTCTTTGGAATTATCTTTTTGCCTATTTCTTTCCGCCTCTAGTTCTTCTTCCAAAGTGATTTCCAAAATTCTTATGGAGTATTTGTTTGTTATGCTGGTGGCTCCAGCATGGCCTCTCAGGTTTTGGTATGCGGATCTCATTCGGATGGCCAGTTGCCAACCTTGGACACTTCCATTTAAACCAGACCTTCTTTCTCAAGGCCCATTTTTTCCAACAGGATCTCAAATCATTAAATTTGAAGGGATGGAGATTGAACGCTTGATTTTTAGTCATAGAGGTTTCTCTGACTCATTGATTATTACTATGTTTCAGGCTCGTAAATCTGTCTCTAGAAAGATTTATTATTGAGTCTGGAAGACCTACTTTTCTTGGCATTCTTTTAAAATTCATAGATTTTTTTTTTTCAGGTTGGTTTAGATAAGGTTTTGTCTTCAGTTCTTTGTTAGGACAAATCTCTACTCTTTCTGTTCTTTTTTCACAGAAAGATTGCTAATCATCCTGATATTCATTGTTTTGCACAGGCTTTGGTCCGTATCAAGCCTGTCATTAATTCAATCTCTCCTCTTTGGAGTCTCAATTTGGTGCTGAGGGCTTTACAGGCTCCTCCGTTTGAAACTATGCATTCTCTGAACATTAAATTACTTTCTTGGAAAAGTATTGTTCCTTTTGGTTATTTCTTCTGCTAGAAGAGTTTTTGAGTTATCTGCTCTTTTATGTGAATATCCTTTTCTGATTTTTCATCAGGATAAGGCAGTGTTACTTCCTGATATTCATCATTTTGTTCAGGTTTTGATTCGTATCAAACCTGTCATTAAGCCAATTTCTCCTCCTTGGAGTCTTAATTTGGTTCTGAAGGTTTTTCAGGCTCTTCTATTTGAGCATATGCTTGCTCTGGACATTAATTACTTTCATGGAAAGTATTGTTCTTTTTGGACATCTCTTCAGCTAGAACAGTTTTTGAATTATCTGTTCTTTCTTGTGAATCTCTTTTTTCTGATTTTTTTCATCAGGATAAGGTGGTTTTTGCTGTCCTCATTTCAATTCTTACCTAAAGTTGTAAATTTTAACAAACATTAGGGAGGAATTATTGTTTTCCTAAGACTTCTTTGGTGAGATTCTTACTTTCTTTGGATATGGTAAGAGTTTTTGAAATTCTATGTTGAAGCTATTCAGATTTCAGATAGACTTCTAGTCTATTTTTTATCTTTTCTGGTTTTAGGAAGGTCAAAAAGCTTATGCCATTTATTTGGCATCTTGCTTAAACTTTTGATTCATCATGCTTATTTGGAGTCGGGTGGATTCCCGCCTCGGAGGATTACGGCTCATTCTACTAGGTAAGTTTCTACTTCCTGGGCTTTTTAAGAATGAAGCTTCTGTTGATCAGATTTGCAAAGCAATGACTTGGTCTTCTTTGCATACTTTTACTATGTTCTACCATTTTGATGTTTTCTCTTCTTTAGAAGCAGTTTTGGTAGAATGGTACTTCAGGCAGCTGTCTCAGTTTGATTCTTCTGCTTATAATTTCAGTTTTTTTCATTATAAAAATTGAAACTTTTTTGATTTGGGTAGTGGATTAATTTTTCAGCGGAATTGGCTGTCTTTATTTTATCCCTCCCTCTCTAGTGACTCTTGCGTGGAAGTTCCACATCTTGGGTATTTATTATCCCATACGTCACTAGCTCATGGACTCTTGCTAATTACATGAAAGAAAACATAATTTATGTAAGAACTTACCTGATAATTTCATTTCTTTCATATTAGCAAGAGTCCATGAGGCCCACCCTTTTTTGTGATGTTTATGATTTTTTTGTATAAAGCACAATTATTCCAATTCCTTATTTTTTTTATGCTTTCGCTCCTTTGTTATCACCCCACTTCTTGGCTATTCGTTAAACTGAATTGTGGGTGTGGTGAGGGGTGTATTTATAGGCATTTTAAGGTTTGGGAAACTTTGCCCCTCCTGGTAGGAATGTATATCCCATACGTCACTAGCTCATGGACTCTTGCTAATATGAAAGAAATGAATTTATCAGGTAAGTTCTTACATAAATTATGTTTTATGCAAGATTTATATTCTCTAAACAAACCACCTGTGTACTCTGAACAGAAAAATGTTTTCATGAGATCCCATATATGGGATCAACTTCAAACTTTAGAGTTTCATGCATGTTTAAGGATGTTTGGGGTGGGAATAGACATAGTTAGAGGGATTTAGGATATATACATAATACCCTCACATTTCTCATCTACAATCAACTAATCACCTAGGAATGAACCAAAGTTTATTTCCTCATTTAGTCCCAGTGGTTTGAGACTTTTTGTGTTAAAAATCCACTTACTCTCTTTACATAATAGGATTTGATTCAAATTACCTCCTCTGCTTTTTATATCAACTATTTCCAGGTCTCTGAAACGCAACAGATTTTTATTACTATTGTGATACTCCATAAAGTGTCTTGCTACAGTGCTGTTTTTAATGCATTTATTTTTGAAATCACGTTTGTGTTCTTTTATTCTTTCCTTGAGTTCCCTATAGGTTTTACCAATATAGAACATAGGGCAATTACAGGATACCATGTATACAACACCCTCACTTTTACAAGTGATGTGTCCCTTCACTCTGTGAAGTGTGCCTGATTTGTCACAACATGTATCACCTGTTAACATGTTGATACAAACTGAACAATGTGTGCATTTAATATTTCCATCTTTGCGTTCGTTGGTTAACCAGTTGCCAGTGCTTGATTTAAAATGACTATGTACTATCATATCCTTCAGGTTTTGGTCTCTTTTCGGAATCATTAGAGGAGTACGGCCTATGAATTTCACAATAGTCGGATCTACCAATAAAACATGACAATGTTTATTCAAAATAGCACGGAATTAAGGTACGGAAAATCCGATTGGCTGATGCAATCAGCCAATAGGATTGACCTTGCATTCTATTGGCTGTTCCGATCAGCCAATAGAATGCAAGGTCAATCCGATTGGCTGATTGGATCAGCCAATCGGATTGAACTTCAATCTGATTGGCTGATTACATCAGCCAATCAGATTTTTCCTACCTTAATTCCAATTGGCTGATAGAATCCTATCAGCCAATCGGAATTCAAGGGACGCCATCTTGGATGACATCATTTAAAGGAACCTTCATTTAGTGTTAGGACGGCGTTTGAAGAGGATGGCTCCGTTTCGGCTGGATTGAAGATGGACCCGCTCCGTTCCGGTTGTAGCTATCTTAAGGTTTATTTTATAGGTAAGTATTTAGTTTTAAATAGGATTAATTTATTTAATTATAGGAATATTTATTTAGATTAATTTAAATAATATTTAAGTTAGGGGGTGTTAGGGTTAGACTTAGGTTTAGGGGTTAATTCATTTAACATAGTGGCAACGGTGTAGGGGGGTAGATTAGGGGTTAAATGTTGTACTGTAGGTGGCGGCAGTGTAGGGGGGGCAGGATAGAGGTTAATAAATGTAATGTAGGGGGCGGAGGGCTCCGGGAGCGGCGGTTTAGGGGTTAAACAATTTATTTGCGGCGGGGTCCAGGATCGGCAGGATAGGGGTTAATAAATTTATGTAGGTGGGGGCGGTAGATTAGGGGTTAATAGGTATAATGTAGGTGGCTGCGGGGTCCAGTAGCGGCGGTTTAGGGGTTAATAACTTTATTTAATTGTGGGGGGTTCCGGGAGCGGCGGTATAGGGGGTAAAACAGTATAGTATAGTGTGGGTGCTTAGTGACAGGCTAGCAAGAAAGCTGCGAAGAAGCCGATGAGCAGCGAGATCGATGACTGCTAGTTAACAACAGTCCCGTTGCTCATCGCACTGTACTTGGTGCGCGGCTTTTTGACAGCTTTCTTGATAAATTTGATAAATCAGGTCCGCGGCGGCGATGTTAGGCGAGTTTAGGCGAGCATATTGGGGCCGGCGAATGCAGGAAAGTAGACAGCTTGTTAAATAGAGGCCTGTATCTTAATTAATCTTAGTTTGTTTTCCTAAATTATTAGGATCATCCAGTTTGTTGAGCACTGAGAGGCAAATTCATCCCATTTAGTCTGAAACTTTTCTGTTAAAGGATTATTTAAATTTGCCCATGGTCTCTTCCTTATTCAGAGGCCTCTAGGGATCATTTTTGCCTCGACATACTTCTCCAAACTGGATATTTCCCATTTTAATTTTTGTTCTTTAAATAATTTCTCTTTTTAATCTTTAAAGGATTTATAAATGTTGGAATTTTCAGGGTTCGTGCTGCTAGTACTACACTGATCAGAAGGGGTAGAGAAAGTATCTTCTACATCATACTTCCATTCACTATCATTAACTTCTGCCATCTTTCCACTCCCCAGTAACACAGGTGGTCGTTATAAGCAGTCTACTTAAAAATACCCCCCCCCCATCTTTTTTTCCAAAAGGAAAACTTAGACTTAGTGTGCTCGATAAACAGGAAAGACCACTACATGTGATCAGAAATCATATTGAAAAAATACCTACAGTATATCAGCACTACCAGTATAATATATGTCAGAGTCATTTACAAAAACAGTGTTCCAAAATAGGATACACTTAATGTAAAGAGTTGGACTTGCATGATTTATTACATACAGCAATATATGTCATCTATTATTTCTGGATTACAAAATGGGCATTATTGATGGACACTTTCTTAGTTATTATGCAGTCCGTATTGCCCTTATCTGATGCATTCTGTGAAGCTTAAATGTTGCCACTGATGTTTAATTAAATGTATTAACTATGTCAGTGTATACTAGACATGTGCATGGTGAAAAAATGCGGTTCGGTTCGGATCGATTCGGAATTTTCGAAGTTCGGTTCGGATCGATTCGAATTCGGAAAATTCTGAATCGTTTCGGATTCGTTTCGGATTCTAAGAAATTCGGTTCGATTCGGTTCGATTCGGTTTGATTCGGTTCGTAAATTCGGCATTTCGGTAAGTGTTAGGTGGGATTAGACTAGTATTATACTGTATATTAGGTGTTAACCTAACATACTGTACAATACTAGTGTAATCCCAATGGCCATCCGAATTTACGAATCGATTCGATTCGATTCGGAAAATTCGGCAGAATTTTAATTCGGAAATTCGGTTCGATCCGAATCGCCGAATTTGCCGAATTTTCCGAATTTCCGAATCGAAACGAAACGAATCGCACATGTCTAGTGTATACTAATCTTTCTTTCTCCCCTTTATCTTCCTGTGGGAGTATGATTAATTTATGAGTTATAGTCTGGTGCTGGAATATAGTGTATAGTGTATATATATATGTGTGTGTGTATATATATAAATGTATATATATCTATGTGTGTGTGTGTATATATATATATATATATATATATTTATATATATATGTGTGTGTATATATCTAACTATATATATATATGTGTATATATATACTGTATATATATATATATATATATATATATATATATATATAGATTCATAAGACTCTCATTAAACCTCCTGGAAGACCCATTGTGGCGAGTATGGGGTCTCTCTGTGAGAGATTGGGTGCCTGGCTTGATTCAATACTCCAGCCCATTGTAGTGGCCCTCGCTGGCTATATTAGGGATAGTGCCCATCTCCTTCACCAACTAGAGGACATTTAATGGCAGACAGATTTTCAATGGCTTACCATTGACGTAACTGCCCTTTACTCTAGCATACCCCATCAAAAAGGGCTAGAAGCCTTGGGCCACATGGTCAGAAGATATACTCAGTTTTCCGATGACTTTGTAGAATTTGTGGTTTCTACAGCTAAATTCTTACTTACGCATAACTACTTTGTCTCTAGGGGGGATTTCTACCTGCAGAATTGCGGCACAGCCATGGGGGCAAAATTTGCCCTGGCATATGCCAATCTGTACATGGGCTGGCTGGACCTGAATAGCATCTATGCGGATGATTTCCCCCTCAGAGACAACATAGTAGTATATGGTCGATATATAGATGACCTGATAGTCATCTGGAATTCTAGTAACCATAGAGAAGCCCATTCCCTGGTAGATCTCCTTAATGACAATTCCCTCAACCTTAGTTTTACACATAATGTCTCCCCTAATTCGATAGCATATCTGAATTTACAACTACTAATAGATGATAACAATAACATCATGTCTACTATTTACAGGAAGACCCTAGCACGAAATACAATACTGAGAGCAGACTCATGCCATGTTAGACACACGATCAGAGGCATTCCAAAAGGCCAATACATAAGGGCACGTAGACATTGTTCAAATTTACAACAGTATAAGGTTCAAGCAGACCTAATAACCCATCGACTTTTAGAAAGGGGGTATAATAAGAATGCCTTAACCAAAATAGCGAATGAGGTCAGCAAGATAGATAGACACTCTTTATTTTCCAGCTATATTAATAGCAATAAATCTAAAAGTACAAAACAGAGAGTATCTTCCAATGATATTGTTTTTTCCACTCAATACAGCAGACAATACAAAGACATCTGCAAAATAGTGCATAAATATCTCCCTATTCTCCAAAGTGACAACAAACTCAACAATATAACAAGACAACAAATCAAGTTTCTAGTTGATTTTTTACTAAACTCCACACATTTTTTGCTGACTCACAACTACTTTGAATTCAAGCAGAATTACTATCTCCAAACATGGGGTACAGCCATGCATGCAAAATTTGCCCCCTCCTATGTAAATTTGGTCATGGGATGGTGGGAGGATACCTACGTGTTTGGAGAGGGTAACCCATACGCACAAAATCTACATTTTTATCAGCTCTTCATTGACAATTGATTTTCATTTGGGTGGGAGATACTGACAACATAGAAAGTTTTGTAGGCTATCTTAATAATAATCCATGGAGACTGAGTTTCAAGTATGAGTTTGATCTAACTAAAATCAATTATCTAGATGTGAACCCTGGTGGTTAATCAAACTAAGAAAAGTGTTGATTCTACTATATATCGCAAACCCATTAGTGGTAATACTATTCTCCATGGAAAGAGTAATAATCCAAAAAATGTCCCTTACTCTAATTATGAAGGGTCAGTTCATCAGAACCAAGCGTAATTGTTCTGAAAAATATGATTATGAAAAACAGAGTATAGACCTGACCAATAGACTAATTGACAGAGGATACAGGAAAGAGTAGCGAAAAGATAGAGCACATCCACAATCTAAGTGAAGTATTAAAAGTAACACTTTTGATTTGATAAAATGATATCACTCTCACAAAGCTGCCCTAAAACTTATGAGGTATGTATATGTCTTTAAGAAGACATCCATAATCTTACTGAAGGAGAAGTGAGTGTGAACGCTGAAAGGACTGAACTGTAGCTGGCTAACATGGTTCAACCTATTAAGCGCAATCACACGATCTCCATAATCGTGTGTTTTTTATTACACACATATATCCCAGACAGCTATATATCAGAAAAGTTCCCTATACACAATTTGGATCTAGATACATTAAGGATCTCTGCAGACACAGGGGGGACACGGAAACGGTACAGTGAAGCTGGAGTGGGATCTTTAATCTTCTTAAAGGCATATACATACCTCAAATGTTTGAGGGCAGCTTTATGAGTGTGATATAATTTTATGTATAAACAAATAAACGCCTAGATCACGAGTTTGGCGTTAGCCTTAAAAAGCAGCGTTGAGAGGTCCCAACGCTGCTTTTTAACGCCAGCTGGTATTACGAGTCTGGCAGGTACAGGTGTACCGCTCACTTTTCTTCCGCGACTCGAGGCTACCGCAAATCCCCTTACGTCAATTGCGTATCCTATATTTTTAATCGGATTTGCCTAACGCTGGAATTACGAGTCTTGGAAGAAGTGAGCTGCAGACCCTCTCCTGTCCAGACTCCTACCGCATTTAAAAGTCAGTAGTTAAGAGTTTTATGGGCTAACGCCGGAACATAAAGCTCTTAACTAAAGTGCTAAAAAGTACACTAGCACCCATAAACTACCTATTAACCCCTAAACCGAGCTCCCACATCACAAACACTAAAATAAAAAATTTTAACCCCTAATCTGCCGACCGGACATCGCCGCCACCTACATTATACCTATGAACCCCTAATCTGCTGCCCCTAACATTGCCGACACCTACATTATATTTATTAACCCCTAATTTGCCACCCCCAACGTCGCCGCCACCTACTTACAATTATTTACCCCTAATCTGCCGACCGGACATCGCCGCCACTTTAATAAATGTATTAACCCCTAAACCACTGCACTCCTGCCTCACAAACAATAGTTACATTTTATTAACCCCTAATCTGCCCCCCCATGTCGCCGACACCTACCTACATTTATTAACCCCTAATCTTCCGACCCCAACGTCGCCGCTACTATAATACATTTATTAACCCCCTAAACCTAAGTCTAACCCTAACCCCCCCTAAGTTAAATATAATTTAAATTAAAGGAAATTAATTTAAAATGAAGGTAAAGTTGATCGGTATTGGAAATATCAATGTAATTAGTATGAAAAATAAACCCCACTTTCATTCATGACTTTTTTTTAAATGATAAAATAAAACTCTTATTCAGGATATTTGATCTGATTTTAACATACCCCATCTCCTCCCGACGCCGGTATACTACTTTCTTATTGGTGACGTCACCTCATTTGCCCAATTGATTTTCTGGCCATTAGGCAGCCAACTCCCACACAAAACGCCCCTTCTATCCACCGCGCCTGCGCTTCATTTAGCGTCTTAGCCATTGCATATAGAGGTGCATTGCACATGCGCACTGCTCCTCATTTCATTAGTGAGCTTGGATGCCTACGTAGAGAGCTGGTGGGACCACTTTCTACGTCACAGAATTGAGAGAACAACTAAAAAAAAGAAAAGGGGCGGAGGAACGGAGCAGTAAGGATTTCTAACTAAAATTAAAAATAAAAATATTCATTAATCATTAAAAAAAAAAGTATCGACTTTTTTATATATATATGGTAATAAAGCCAACTACCTATTCCATACTGCCCCACTTTACCTTCACTTTAACATAATTAAATAAATTCATCCTATTTAAAACTAAATACTTACCTATAAAATAAACCCTAAGCTAGCTACAATATAACTAATAGTTACATTTGTAGCTATCTTAGGATTTATATTTATTTTACAGGCAACTTTGTATTTATTTTAACTAGGTAGAATAGTTATTAAATAGTTATTAACTATTTAATAACTACCTAGCTAAAATAAGTACAAAATTACCTATAAAATAAATCCTAACCCAAGTTACAATTACACCTAACACTACACTATCATTAAACTAATTACCTAAACTACCTACAATTAATTAGAATTAAATGAAATAACCTAAATTACAGAACCCCCCCCCCCCCCACTAAATTACGGAAAATAAAAAAAGAATTACAAGAATTTTAAACTAATTACACCTAATCTAATCCCCCTAATAAAATAAAATAAAAATAATAAAATTTCCCTACCCTAAACTAAATTACAAATAGCCCTTAAAAGGGCCTTTTGCGGGGCATTGCCCCAAATTAATCAGCTCTTTTACCTGTAAAAAAAGAATACAATACCCCCCCAACATTACAACCCACCACCCACACACCCCTACTCACACCCAATCCCCCCTTAAAAAAATCTAACACTAACCGCCTGAAGATCACCCTACCTTGAGCCGTCTTCACCCAGCCGGGCACAAGTGGTCCTCCATACGGCAGAAGTCTTCATCCGATCGGGGCAGAAAAGGTCCTCCAGACGGCAGAAGGCTTCATCCAGGCTGCATCTTCTATCTTCATCCTTCCGGAGCGGAGCGGGTCCATCTTCAATCCAGCTGACGCGGAGCCATCCTCTTCAAATGAAGTCCTAACGAAGAATGAAGGTTCCTTTAAATGACGTCATTCAATATGGCGTCCCTTGAATTCCGATTGGCTGATAGAATCCTATCAGCCAATTGGAATTAAGGTAGGAAAAATCCTATTGACTGATGCTATCAGCCAATAGGATTGACCTTGCATTCTATTGGCTGATATGAACAACCAATAGAATGACTGGATCAGCCAATCGGATTGAATTTTTCCTACCTTAATTCTGATTGGCTGATAGGATTGAAGACTTCGTACCCTCTGGAGGACCACTTGTGCCCGGCTGGGTGAAGACGGCTTAAGGAAGGGTGATCTTCAGGGGGTTAGTGTTAGGTTTTTTAAGGGGGGATTGGGTGGGTTTTAGAGTAGGGGTGTGTGGGTGGTGGGTTGTAATGTTGGGGGGGTATTGTATTCTTTTTTTTTACAGGTAAAAGAGCTGATTACTTTGGGGCAATGCCCCACAAAAGGCCCTTTTAAGGGCTATTTGTAATTTAGTATAGGTTAGGGAAATGTTATTATTTTGGGGGGGATTAGATTAGATGTAATTAGTTTAAAATTCTTGTAATTCTTTTTTTATTTTCTGTAATTTAGTGTTTGGATTTTTTCGTAATTTAGTTTATTTTATTTAATTGTAATTAATTGTAGGTAGTTTAAGTAATTAGTTTAATGATAGTGTAGTGTTATGTGTAATTGTAACTTAGGTTAGGATTTATTTTACAGGTAATTTTGTACTTATTTTAGCTAGGTAGTTATTAAATAGTTAATAACTATTTAATAACTATTCTACCTAGTTAAAATAAATACAAAGTTGCCTGTAAAATAAATATAAATCCTAAACTAGCTACAAATGTAACTATTAGTTATATTGTAGCTAGCTTAGGGTTTATTTTATAGGTAAGTATTTAGTTTTAAATAGGATGAATTTATTTAATTATGTTAAATTAATTTCCTTTAATTTAAATTATATTTAAGTTAGGGAGGGTTAGGGTTAGACTTAGGTTTAGGGGTTAATAAATGTATTATAGTGGTGGCAACGTTGGCGGGGGCAGATTAGGGGTTAATAACTTTAATATAGTTGCAGCGATGTTGGTGGGGTAGATTAGGGGTTAATAACTATAATGTAGGTGTCGGCGATGTTGGGGGCAGTAGATTAGGGGTTCATACGTATAATGTAGGTGGCAGCGGTGTCCGGAGCGGCAGATTAGGGGTTAATAATATAATGTAGGTGTCAGCGATAGCGGGGGCGGCAGATTAGGGGTTAATAAGTGTAAGATTAGGGGTGTTTAGACTCGGGGTTCATGTTAGGGTGTTAGGTGCAGACATAAATTTCATTTTCCCATAGGAAACAATCAGGCTGCGTTAGGAGCTGAACGCTGCTTTTTTGCAGGTGTTAGGTTTTTTTCAGCCAGCTCAGCCCCATTGTTTCCAATGGGGAAATCGTGCACGAGCACGTTTAGCCAGCTTACCGCTGACTTAAGCAACGCTGGTATCGAGGTGAGATGTGGAGCTAAATTTTGCTGAACGCTCACTTTTCTGAGGCTAACGGCAGCTTAAAGAAAACTCGTAATACCAGCATTGGCTTAAGGGAGCGGTAAGAAAAGAAGGAGCGTTAGCACCGCACAGCCTTACCGACAAAAACTTGTGATCTAGCCGAAAGTGTTACTTTTAATACTACTAATATCTGCAAAGTATTCACTGTACTGTTTTTTTTCTCTCCTGTAACTCTATTTTTGGTATGTGAATGAATATATTCCTTGTCAATCTGCAAAGTATTCACTGCACTCTGGTGTTTTCCTCTCCTGCAAAGTATTCACTGCACTCTGGTGTTTTCCTCTCCTGAAACACTATTTTTGGTATGTGAATGAATATATTCCTTTTCAATCTGCAAAGTATTCACTGCACGCTGTTGTTTTCCTCTCCTGTAACTCTATTTTTGGTATATGAATGAATATATTCCTTGTCAATCTGCAAACTATTCACTGCACTCTGTTTTTTTCCTCTCTTGTAACTCTACTTTTGGTATGTGAATGAATATATTCCTTGTCAATCTGCAAAGTATTCACTGCACTCTGGTTTTTTCCTCTCTTGTAACTCTACTTTTGGTATGTGAATGAATATATTCCTTGTCAATCTGCAAAGTATTCACTGCACTCTGGTTTTTTCCTCTCCTGTAACTCTATTTTTGGTATGTGAATGAATGTATTCCTTTCCAATCTGCAAAGTATTCACTGCACTCTGTTTTTTTCCTCTCCTGTAACTCTATTTTTGGTATGTGAATTAATATATTCCTTGTCAATCTGCAAAGTTTTCACTGCACTCTGGTTTCTTCTTCTCCTGCAACTCTATTTTTGGTATGTAAATGAATATATTCCTTGTCAATCTGCAAAGTATTCACTGCACTCTGTTGTTTTCCTCTCCTGTAACTCTATTTTTGGTATGTGAATGAATATATTCCTTGTCAATCTGCAAAGTATTCACTGCACTCTGTTTTTTTCCTCTTCTGTAACTCTATTTTTTTATGTGGATGAATATATTCCTTGTCAATCTGCAAAGTATTCACTGCACTCTGTTTTTTTCCTCTCCTGTAACTCTATTTTTGGTATGTGAATGAATATATTCCTTGTCAATCTGCAAAGTATTCACTGCACTCTGGTTTTTTCCTCTCCTATAACTCTATTTTTGGTATGTGAATGAATGTATTCCTTGTCTCCTTGTCAATCTGCAAAGTATTCACTGCACTCTGGTGTTTTCCTCTCATGTAACTCTGTTTTTGGTATGTGAATGAATATATTCATCAATCTGCAAAGTATTCACTGCACTCTGGGGGGTTTTCTCTCCTGAAACTCTATTTTTGGTATGTGAATGAATATATTCCTTGTCAATCTGCAAAGTATTCACTGCACTCTGGGTTTTTCCTCTCCTGTAACTCTATTTTTGGTATGTGAATGAATATATTCCTTGTTAATCTGCAAAGTATTCACTGCACTCTGGTTTTTTCCTCTCCTGTAACTCTATTTTTGGTATGTGAAAGAATATATTCCTTGTCAATCTGCAAAGTATTCACTGCAGTCTGTTTTTTTCCTCTCCTGTAACTCTATTTTTGGTATGTGAATGAATATGTTCCTTGTCAATTTGCAAAGTATTCACTGCACTCTGGTGTTTTCCTCTCCTGTAACTCTATTTTTGGTATGTGAAAGAATATATTCCTTGTCAATCTGCAAAGTATTCACTGCACTCTGGTTTTTTCCTCTCCTGTAACTCTATTTTTGGTATGTGAATGAATATATTCCTTGTCAATTTGAAAAGTATTCACTGCACTCTGGTGTTTTCCTCTCCTGTAACTCTATTTTTGGTATGTGAATATTTACATAGAGCAAATGATTTTAGTTTGTTAATTTAATCCTACATTTGTTGTACTATTATCCAATGTCTTCTAATGTTTTGTTAATTGCCATGTGATGCTCAATCCTTATCAATACTTGCTATTATTCTAAAATGTATAGCTGTCTTATGCCACAGTTTTAAACCCCTCCAAATTTTATTGTCTGTTTACTTAACATCTCACCCTGACCAGACCAGAATGTAACTTTACAATTGGCATTTCCAATTGTCTTTGATTAGCAATCAACTAAATTTAGCGGACTCAGCTGACTGCCCTGCCTGTATATATTTCACATTAGTTTGGGCTGTACATTCCTATAACAACATATGTTCACATTTTCAAAGTGAACATTTTATAAGTGAGGCATTAACATTAGAATTATACAAGAATTAAGTGAACATTTTATAAGTGAGGCATTAACATTAGAATTATACAAGAATTAAGTGAACATTTTATAAGTGAGGCATTAACCTTTTTTATACCTTTTTGTTTTCTTATGCAATTGCTACTGTAATTCTGTGTCTTATGTGTTTAAATGGTTCCCAATTTTGTAAAAATGCTCAATATATTCATATTCCTTTTTGCTACCTCTTGTCTCTATAACAAACTACATTATTTAATTACTCCTTCTCCCTCTCCACCTGCACTGTTCATGTCAGGGATACTGTTCCTTTAAGTAGCATTATCTTCCCTGACTACTTAATTGGCTACCTTCCTGTTAAATACCTGTTACTTCCTGTAAGACGTTGCTTAGTAATTCTCTGATTGTTTACTCATTCACCTGAAGATCTGAGCTAACCTCTATTCTACCTGAGAAGGGATATATCCAAAGGAGTTTGTCTTCCAATTCTCAAGCTACCCTGGATCACTCATCACTGACAGCCAAGAAACTACGCTACCAGTTATATCCTGAATATCTCCAAACCGCAAGTATACAACTTACGATTTCCACTGTATTGTCTCTGCCTTGTCTTCAGCCGGTTCACAGATTGAGTCTCACTAAACGGCTCCGCCGCTCTAACAACAACCTCAGGTGCCGCCTCCTACTGTGCAGACTTCCGCTCACACGATCAGCTGGAAAACGCTGCGGCTTGCAATCTGCCTTGCCTGTGACCGCAGCGTATCTGACCGCAACAACTAAACAGAGCCACATCAGGTAAGCAATCACAGATTGCAAATACTCCGTAATAAGCCTGCTTACAATTCCGATGAACTCTCTCATATTAGATGTGATACAACAACACTGGTAGAGAACTACGTTACAATTGTCAACACTGCTGTAAAAAAGGAATCAGTCACTGAATGCTCACACACTATTGCTCCTGCAATCATAAGCCACAGTTACGCTCTCCTTATTATCAAAGGGTCTTGCCTAAAGCTTGTTTATATCTGTATCAAGTTATTATTGATACAGATTCTGAATAGGGAAGACTGCTGGTTTCTAGTAAACCTAATTAACTCTCATTGCAACTAAGGGCTCCATGTACTAAGCAGTCAGCGAGCTACCCGCAACAAATCTCGCGTCAAAACTCGCAAACTGATATGTACAGTCATCAACTTTGTTCAAACTCGCATCTTTAAAATTGCTAACGTACTTATCCGCCAAACCTCGCTACATCTCCATTTTTCACTGTAATTAGACACATTTGACCACCAACTCGCCATAAACGAATGTACTAAAAAAATCTATTTGTCCGCTCGCGACAATATCCGCTCCCACCTCGTTATTTTTGCCTCGCCACCTTTTAGGTGGCGGGCAAGGTACAAAACAATAGGAAAGTCACTCTAGACGCCAGTCTAGACATATATAAAAGGCAGTAATATCAGCATTGTACTTACATTGTTCATTTCGGACGGAAATATGCCTGAAGGATGGCTTCTAGGTAAGCATAACTAGCGTCTAATTTGTCTCTCATTTCCATGTACATAAATTGCGCCCAATTTGTCGACTGTAATTAAAGAGTAATCTGTATATTTTAAATTTGTATTGTATAGTTGTCAATCTTTATAATTATTTTTATATTAATATTTATATTTATTATATCTTCTATTAGGAGATGGAGGGTACTCATGTACATGCGGTTTGAAAATGCGGTTTCGATATCTTGATCGTTCTGGTGGTGCTATGCTGTATGCACCTGAGAAAGTTGCAAAAATTATATTGGTTTGCTGCATACTGCACAAAATAGTTGCGGCGCGCAAGGCGTCAAATTTATCAATATTCCGCCACTGCTCGCGGCGGGCTAGACGTGTCTATTTATTGGGGGATTATTAGTACATACCGACAGCGGACACCATTTCGCCCGCGGCGAGTAACAGCGAGTTTATCCGCGTCTACAATGACGGATGAATTGACGGCTTAGTACATGGAGCCCTTAGACTCCCTCTCGCTATAGAGGGTTTCTGATAACACAGTGACACAAAATCTCATTTACTAGAAGTAATACTGGCTATAGATTTAAAAGGCAATACACTAGATCTCTCAAGTAAAAGAAACGTAAGCATAAGAAGTGATCTGCATCTGAGTTCCTTAAAGGGATACGATCCTCCTTACAGTTCATTAGCCCATGTCTCTTAAACTAACCTTACTTTGTAATCATGAACTTTACCTATTCCTAAACACTCTCTCTCCCCTGCAGCTCGTCTCAAAAGCAGTCTCACTACTGCAAATCCGTATCTCATCTCATGTCACTCTCGCTCTTGCTTTTACTTACTGCTGGTGACATTTCCCCTAATCCTGGTCCCCAACCACTGCCAAGCTGTGCATATCCATGTGTACCGTCCCATAGACTCAGAAAACAAAACTCTGCAAACCTTACTCACATTTCTCTTACATCAAAAGCCACTACCCCTTTCACTTGCGCACTCTGGAACTCTTGCTCTGTTTGCAACAAGCTCACTTCTATACATGACCTCTTCATCTCCTGCTCCCTCAACCTTCTGGCCCTAACAGAAACCTGGCTCTCTCCCCTAGACACAGCATCTACTGCTGCTCTGTCACATGGGGGTCTCCACTTCAGCCACATTCCTAGGTCTGGTAATAGACAAGGATGTGGTGTAGGTATTTTACTTTCCTCTCGTTGCACCTTTTAACAAATACATCCCATCTCCTCACTCACATTTCCCTCATTCGAAACCCACATTATATGCTTATTCTTTCTTCTTTCTGTACGTGTTGCAGTCATATACCGACCCCCTGGCTCTTCAACTCAATTTCTAGATCACTTGGCTGCCTGGCTACGTTATTTCCTTTCCTCAGACACCCCTGCCCTCATTCTTGGCGACTTCAACATCCCTCTTGACAATCCCACTGCCGCCTCTGCAAAACAACTTCTGCAACTTACTTCCTCTTTCGGTTTGTCACAATGGACTGACTCTCCCACTCACAAAGACGGTCACTCTCTTGACCTGATCTTTAGCTATCGATGCACTCTCTCAAACTTCACAAACTCCCCCTTTCCTCTTTCTGACCACCATCTCTTTACTTGCAACATATCATCCCTTTCTACAACTCTCCCTCCTTCTACTCCTCACACCAAACTTCACAGAAGCATTATGTCTTTAGATCAGCAACAGCTTGTTAATTCCCTCAAACCTCTCCTCTTATCCTTCTCCTCCTTTTCCTGCCCTGAACAATCTATCTGACACTATAATTCCACCCTTATATCCGTCCTTGACAATCTCGCCTCTCTTACCATTGCTTGGAAATCACACACTCATCCTCAGCCCTGGCATACTCCTCTGACACGATAACTACGCAGATGTTCCTTTACTGCTGAACGGCACTGGAGAAAATCTCAGAGTTCAACTGATTTTCTTCATTACAAATTCATCTTGAACTCCTACTATTCTGCCCTTAATCTCCATAAGCAACACTACTTCTCTACTCTTATCTTTAATCTTTCTTCAAACCCAAAATGTCTGTTCTCCACTTTTAATACTCTCCTCCGCCCTCCCCTACCTCCTAATACAACTTCTCTGTCAGCTCAAGGCTTTGCCAGCCACTTCAATAACAAAATTGACTCCATCAGAAATGAAATCAGCTCTCAACATAATTCCATTCTCTCCCCCCCCCCCTCAAATGCTCTCACTTAACCACAACCCACATAACCTTAAACTTAGCTCCCCTGTTACTGAGGAAGATGTTTCGGCACTTATACTGCGCTCTCACCTCACTACCTGTCCCCTTGACCCTATCCCCTCACAGCTACTCCCCTCCCTCTCTGCTACCCTTACCCCTATACTAACACACATTTTCAACATCTCCCTCAGCACCGGTATATTTCCATCATCGCTGAAACATGCACTGGTCACACCTATCCTCAAAAAACCTTCCTTTTATCCTACCTCCCCATCCAACTACCACCCTATTTCCCTCCTCCCTCTTTCCTCAAAGCTTCTCGAAAAACTAGTATATGTACGCCTATTCCATTTCCTTATGTTAAACTCCCTTCTTGACCCACTGCAATCTGGATTTCGTCCCCATCACTCCATAGAGACAGCTATTGTTAAGGTTACTAATGACCTACTTACAGCAAAATTAAAAGGCCACTTCTCTCTGCTTATCCTCCTTCATCTGTCCGCAGCCTTTGACACTGTTGACCACCCTCTTTTGCTCCAAACCCTCCAATCCTTCGGCATCTGTGACACAGCCCTTTCGTGGCTCTCTTCCTACCTGTCAAACCGTACCTTTAGTGTAGCCTTCTCTGGGGCCTCCTCTGCCCCGTCACCACTTTCTGTCAGAGTACCGCAAGGCTCTGCCCTCAGTCCCCTTCTCTTCTCAATCTACACATCCTCACTAGGTTCCCTAATAAAGTCCAACGGCTTCCAATATTATTTGTATGCCAATGACACCCAAATCTACTTCTCTGCACCAGACCTATCTCCTTCCTTGCTAACCCGTGTCACTAACTGTCTTTCTCACATCTCTTCCTGGATGTCCTCTCACTACCTCAAGCTAAAATAACACTAAGGATATATTATATTACCAATATGCTTGTACATATGTTACAATTATGTATCAATGTATCTATAATTTAGAGGATTGTGCAACCAGAACCTTGGTAATTAAGTATTTATTATTGCATCTGAGTGCTTGAAATTGTGCATGTAGCTTTAAGAATTCATGTAGGAAATGTCACATGACCAAGCATTGCCCAATGAGATATCAGCATTTCATTTAAAAAGCAACCAGTTCTTAATGGAGGTTATGTCTATGAGTAAGGCTATATGCTGAAACATGTTAGACGCTTACCTGCTGTTTTAATCTTGTTACAATAAAAGTTTCTTGTTTTAAGCTACATTGAGAGTGTGCAGGTACCTAATTTTGCTCTAATTCTGGAATCCTCTCCCACTGGGCATCTCTTATATCTGAACAAGTTTATCTGGACAGTTTGGCGCAAAAAAATAGCAAACGTGTTTGTGAGACACAGGGGGAAAGCAGCTGTATATTACAGCAGAGGAGATCATTTGCAAAGAATACAAGCAGCAAAAACACCTACACAGCTGAGAATACGGGGTCAGGATCCAGAGGAATTCACGCTATCCCTATCCCACAATACAGCACATTTTCAGCGTAACACTGCTGCTCCCAATCAAGGGCCTGATCCGATATGCAGCATCGCCCGCAAAAGCCAGCGACGATGAATTTTGTGCGGGTTTGGTATCCTATATACGGCGTAACCTAGAAGTTACGCTCGTATATTTCTGCCTTCGCCCGTAGTTTTTTTGTGCCATAGACAGGTATACCAAACCTGCGCAGTTTGGTATCCAATATACAGCGTAAGGACTTACGTGGCGAAAATGGAGAAATCTTACTCCTTTTTCACCTCGCCACAAATTGCAGCCGTAGTAAGCCTTACGCTGTGTATTGGAGCCCCGTAACTCCCTAACCTACCTGCAAAATAAAACCTAACACCTAACGCATGCGCAATGTCTATCTACCTGTCAACCACGATCCCCCGCCGCAATCCCTAATAAAGTATTTAACCCCTATACCGTCGCTCACGGACCCCGCCTCCACCTACATTAAAAGTATAACCCCCTAATGTGATCCCCCTACACCATCGCCAGCTACATTACATACCCCCTAATGTGAGCTCCTACCCCGCCGCCAGCTATATTAAACCACCCCCTAATGTGAGCCCCTTACACTGCCGCCAGCTACATTAAACTACCTCCTAATGTGAGCCCCTTACACCGCCGCCAGCAACATTAAACTACCCCCTAATGTGAGCTCCTACCCCGCCGCCAGCTATAATAAACTACCCCCTAATGTGAGCTCCTACCCCGCCGCCAGCTATATTAAATACATTAACCCATAATCTAATCCCCCTATACCGATGCCAGCTATATTAAATACATTAACCCCTAATCTAATCCCCCTAAAGTTATCACCGCTATTTCAGCCTTTAAAAGGGCCTTTTGCGTGACATTGCCCCAAAGTAACAGCTCTATTGCCAGCCCTTAAAAGGGCTTTTTGCGGGGCATTTCCCCAAAGTAAACAGCTCTTTTACCAGCCCTTAAAAGGGCTTTTTGCGGGGCATTGTCACAAAGTAATCAGCTCTTTTGCATCTAATCTAAATCCCTCTACACCGCCGCCACCTATAATAAATGTATTACCCCCTAATCTAATCCCCCTACACCGCCGCCACCTATATTAAATAGATTAACCCCTAATCAAATTCACCTAAACCGCCGCCAGCTATATTAACTATATTAACCCTAATTATATTAGGGTTAATATAGTTAATATAGTTATTATATTATATATATTAACTATATTAACCCTAATTATATTAGGGTTAATATAGTTATTATATTATATATATATTAAGTATAATAACCCTATCTTACGCTAACATCCCTAACTAAATTCTTATTAAAATAAATCTAATTAATATTAATATTATTAATTAAAATATTCCTATTTAAATCTAAATACTTACCTATAAAATAAACCCTAAGATAGCTACAATGTAATTAATAATTACATTGTAGCTATTTTAGGGTTTATATTTATTTTACAGGTAACTTGGTATTCAATGTAATTAATAATTACATAGTAGCTATTTTAGGGTTTATATTTATTTTACAGGTAACTAGGTACAATAGCTATTAAATAGTTAATAACTATTTAATAGCTACCTTGTTAAAATAATTACCAATTTACCTGTAAAATAAATCCTAACCTAAGTTACAAATACACCTAAACTATCAATAAATTAAATAAAATACAAATATCTAAACTAAAATACAATTAAATAAACTAAACTAAATTACAAAAAAACACACTAAATTACAAAAAATAAAAAAAGATTACAAGATTTTTAAGCTAATTAAACCTATTCTAAGCCCCCTAATAAAATAATAAAGCCCCCCAAAATAAAAAAAATTCCCTACCCTATTCTAAATTAAAAAAAGTTAACAGCTCTATTACCAGCCCTTAAAAGGGCCTTTTGTGGGGCATGCCCCAAAGTTATCAGCTCTTTTGCCTGTAAAAAAAACACACAATACCACCCCCCAACCTTACAACCCACCACCCACATACCCCTATTCTAAACCCACCCAAACCCCCCTTAAAAAAAAACTAACACTACCCCCCTCAAGATCTCCCTACCTTGTCTTCACCCAGCCGGGCCGAACTCTTCATCCGATCCGGGCGATGTCTTCAATCAAGCGGCAGAGAAGAAGTCTTCCATCCGGGTGATGTCTTCATCCAAGCGGCAAAGAAGAAGTCTTCCATCTGGGCAATGTCTTCAATCAAGCGGCAGAGCAGAAGTCTTCCATCTGGGCGATGTCTTCAATCAAGCGGCATCTTCAATCTTCTTTCTTCGCTCCTCCGACGCGGAACATCCATCCAGCATAACGACTTCCCGACAAATGAGGTTCCTTTAAATGACGTCATCCAAGATGGCGTCCATCGAATTCCGATTGGCTGATAGGATTCTATCAGCCAATCGGAATTAAGGTAGGAAAAATCTGATTGGCTGATTGAATCAGCCAATCAGATTCAAGTTCAATCCGATTGGCTGAACCAATCAGCCAATAAGATTGAGCTCGCATTCTATTGGCTGATCGGAACAGTCAATAGAATGCGAGCTCAATCTGATTGGCTGATTGGATCAGCCAATCGTATTGAACTTGAATCTGATTGGCTGATTTAATCAGCCAAACAGATTTTCCTACCTTAATTCCGATTGGCTGATAGAATCCTATCAGCCAATCGGAATTCGACGGACGCCATCTTGGATTACGTAATTTAAAGGAAACTTCATTCGTCGTTCAGTTGTTGGGCCAGATGGATGTTCCGCGTCAGAGGGCTGAAGAAAGAAGATTGAAGATGCCACTTGGAAGGAAACTTCGCCCTGATAGAGGACCTCTTCTTTGCCGCTTGGATGAAGACATCGCTGGATGGAAGACTTCTTCTTTGCCGCTTTGATGAAGACATTGCCGGATGGAAGACTTTTTCTTTGCCGCTTGAATGAAGACATCGCTGAATGGAAGACTTCTTCTTTGCCGCTTGGATGAAGACATCGCCCGGATTGGTTGAAGAGTTCGGCCTGGCTGGGTGAAGACGACTCAAGGTAGGGAGATCTTCTGGGGCTTAGTGTTAGGTTTTTTTAAGGGGGGTTTGGGTGGGTTTAGAGAAGGGGTATGTGGGTGGTAGGTTGTAATGTTGGGTGGTGGTGTGTTTTTTTTTACAGGCAAAAGAGCTGATTTCTTTGGGGCATGCCCCACAAAAAGCCCTTTTAAGGGCTGGTAAGGTAATAGAGCTGTTAACTTTTTAAATTTATATTAGGGTAGGGAAATTTTTTTATTTTTGGGGGCTTTGTTATTTTATTATTTTTATTAGGGGGCTTAGAGTAGGTGTAATTAGCTTAAAATTCTTGTAATCTTTTTTATTTTTTGTAATTTAGTGTTTGTTTTTTTGTAATTTAGTTTAGTTTATTTCATTGTATTTTAGTTTAGATATTTGTAGTTTATTTAATTTATTGATAGTGTAGGTGTATTTGTAACTTAGGTTAGGATTTATTTTACAGGTAAATTGGTAATTATTTTAACAAGGTAGCTATTAAATAGTTATTAACTATTTAATAGCTATTGTACCTAGTTAAAATAAATACCAAGTTACCTGTAAAATAAATATAAACCCTAAAATAGCGACAATGTAATTATTAATTACATTGTAGCTATCTTAGGGTTTATTTTATAGGTAAGTATTTAGATTTAAATAGGAATATTTTAATTAATAATATTAATATTAGTTAGATTTATTTTAATAAGAATTTAGTTAGGGGTGTTAGAGTTAGATAGGGTTATTATACTTAATATATATATAATATAATAACGATATTAACTATATTAACCCTAATATAATTAGGATTAATATAGTTAATATATATATATAATATAATAACGATATTAACTATATTAACCCTAATTATATTAGGGTTAATATAGTTAATATATGTATAATATAATAATGATATTAACTATATTAACTCTAATTATATATGGGTTAATATAGTTAATATATATATATATATATATATATATATATATATATATAATATAATAACAATATTAATTATATTAACCCTAATATAATTAGGGTTAAAATAGTTAATATGGCTGGCGGCGGTGTAGGGGGATTAGATTAGGGGTTAATCTATTTAATATAGGTGGCGGCGGTGTAGGGGGATTAGATTAGGGGGTAATACATTTATTATAGGTGGCGGCGGTATAGGGGGATTTAGATTATAGGCAAAAGAGCTGATTTCTTTGTGACAATGCCCCGCCAAAAGCCCTTTTAAGGGCTGGTAAAAGAGCTGATTACTTTGGGGCAAAGCCCCGCAAAAAGCCCTTTTAAGGGCTGGCAATAGAGCTGTTTACTTTGGGGTAATGCCATGCAAAGAGCCCTTTTCAGGGCTATTTGTAGGGTTAGACTTAGGTTTAGTGGTAGGGATAGTTTAGTATTTTAGGGGTTAATTAATTTAATATAGCTGGCGGCGGTGTAGGGGGATTAAATTAGGGGTTAATAATTTTAATATAGCTGGCGGCGGGGTAGGAGCTCACATTAGGGGGTAGTTAATGTAGCTGGCGGCGGGGTAGGAGCTCACATTAGGGGGTAGTTAATGGAGCAGGCGGCGGGGTAGGAGCTCACATTAGGGGGTAGGTAATGTAGGTGGCGGCGGTGTAAGGGGCTCACATTAGGGGGTAGTTAATGTAGGTGGCGGTGGGGTCCGGGAGCGGCGGTTTAGGGGTTAATAACTTTATTAGGTGTGGCGGGATCCGGGAGCGGCGGTTTAGGGGTTAATACATTTATTAATATTAGGAGAGTGAGGGGGGATTGCGGATAGAGGGTTAGATGTGTCAGGCTAAGTTTGGGAGGCGTGTTAGACAGTACGGGTGATTTTATAACTTAGTCAGGTTTTGTAGGCGCCGGCAGTTTCTAAAGTGCCGTAAGTCACTGGCGACTCCAGAAATTTGTACTTACGCAGATTTCTGGACATCGCTGGCTTGTCAGACTTACGGCACTTTAGCCTCTGACGGCGCCGTATATGGGATAGCTCGAGTTGCGAGCTGAAACTGCGGGCAGCGGGGTTCCCTCGCTTGCGCCGCAAACTACGATCTATATCGGATCGCGCCCCAAGCCCACAACACTGAATTGATTTGCCTTTGCACTGATTGACTATTTATGTTCCGGAGCCAGTTTTAAAGTGTGAAGCTGCCTTTTGTTATTTTATATATGTATATAAATATATGTGTGTGTGTGTATATATGTATATATGTATATGTGTATATATATATATATGTGTGTGTGTGTGTGTATATATACAAAACACGGAAGGGAAGCTGTGCTGTCCCCAGAGCCACAAGCAGTTAACCCCAGACAGGTCTGGGTGCAAGAACCATAGGGAAAATTACAAAACAAATTAATACAACACACAGAGAAAACCCAGCACTCACTTACAAGCTCTCAGCTAAGATTTAAAAGCAAAAATGGAAAGGTTAGTCACCGAATCTGG